>NC_080686.1:39877735-39985235 GCF_030445035.2 Dasypus novemcinctus
ATAACAAATGTTATGGAAAATTAGAAAATAAAGAACCTGCACTAGAGTATTGACACAATTAAGTACATAAAGGTGAAAGGAAGTAGAAAGAATTCATATATTGATATGTGCAATAAAAGTTGTAATACCATTATTGGTCATGATAAATACAGAGTTGTACAAGTAGCATGTGATTAAGTGGGAATATAGAACTTTAAATTCATGGGTGAGAAATTTCAAATAATAGTGAAATCAAGAACATTTAGCTAAGAGAGAAGATTACTCAATTTTCCCTAATTTTAAGAACTTAAAAAAGTAATTGGATAAAATGTGAGTTGACTAAATGCCTAGTCATAAAACTTAAATCTCATAAGGTTTATTGATTCATTCTTAAGAAGATAGATAACCTCTACAGACATCAAACACATAGTTAAGAAAAAATCACAACTATTCTGAAGATGATATAATTAGAATAATGGAAGTTATTAATTTTATTTAATTTTCAAGGGATGTCAGATAAGAGTCTGTCATTAACTCTATGGAAATGTTTTTCTGAATTATAAAATATTGGTAACGGCATACTTAATAGTTTAGGCTATTCCATTGTGAAAATACAAGCCTGCATCTGTACCATGATTACAGTTATATTATACTTATATTATACTTTAATGTAAGTTTATTTTATGAAATCAAAGACCTTTCTTTTAAGAGCTATTGCATAAGACACAGGTATGATGCCTGAAACTTAGATGGCAAGAGAATAAAATGAATTACACAGCAGGGTTAGAACTAGTCACTAATTGCTTTTTTAGGCAATAAACAATCAAAATAGAAGCTGATAGTCACACAGAAGATAATTAAAGTGACTTTAAGTAGGCAAATGCCTCAATTGATTGATTGGAGAACTTCAGTAGCAATTGAATTGATAAGAAATTTTTTATGCATGCTCTTTTACTGGCATATGATATAATTTCTTTACATCAAAATTCGTCTTTTTTTGTAAATGATGTATTAAAATATTTTTACTTTATATGGACTATTCTTACCTAAGAATGAACTTTAATTATTGATTTTTATAGGAGAGTGCTGCGTGTGCAATATTCTAATTGAGATAGTTCACTAGTCATTTGAATCTGTTATTTTTGTATTTGTTAATATAATCATGTTAATACTTTACTAATTTATTCACTTATTCCACAAAGACCTAATGGGTGCACACTATGAGTAAATCACTTGAAAAGTGTTGTGGGTGATACAAAGCAGAATAAAAATAATAATGAATATAAGATAGATAAAAAAAATACCCATACAAAAATATTTTGGGCATAGACTATATGAGGTAAATATTGGGCAGAGTAAAACAGTGTCTCCTAATATTGTGTCATGGGTAGATTTCACCTGTGATAAAGTCTCAAGACTCTACAGAGAATGAAGAAAATTGTACATTGTACTATATATAAATGTTGGTGTAAAATTATAAATTGTTCCTTTTTTTAATCTGAAATTATAGCTTTACTACCTTTTCAGAGTTAAAATGTCCTGTCTTTAAAGACATGGCAATTTTGTTAATATGCTTACTTGATAAATTAAACATCATAGGTCAGGCTCTGAATTTATTTTATTTTAATAACTTATTGCTCTGTGAAATTTGGAAGTCTTGAAACAACTGATACAGAACAAAAACTACAGGGGTTGAGTTTAGGAAATTCAATTTAAATAAAGTAATGAACCTACCCTGTGCAAGAGGAATCAGGAAATTTTCCATTTTCTATATCCTGTTCACTTTTGCACATAATGAATTGTGGAATATATTATTCTGCCATCTGATGCAGGCAGGGAAATTCCTTCTCTCTCTCTCTTTCTCTGTGTGTGTGTGTGTGTGTCTGTATGTGTGTTGAGGGTAGAAGAGGGTGAGTGTGAGGAAGGAGTTCGTAATTATGTGAATTAAAGACTGCTAACAAATGCAAAATAAACAGAGAGAGTTGAAATGTCAATAATTGAATCTGTATTCTCAATAAATTGGGAGTTAAGTTTTCCTAGATAAGTCAACATATAAATAATATGTCTACATTTTATTGTATTGAGTACATGTTGAAAAGTCAAGACTATATTTTATTTTCTTTAAAGAGAAAGAGGTACTTAGCAAGAATGCTGGTTACACTGTGCACCATAGATACAACATGCTAATTCTTCACAAAAACTTCAATTCATTTGTCAGTTAAAACAACAAACACAAGGAAATTCATGAAGTTGTTGCATACTGCCTGGGAATATTTAGTCTACTTTTTAATTGATTAACATATTATCTTAGTTTGGTGAAAGCTGCTCGGAGCAATGTTCTAGAAATGGGTTGGCTTTTATAATGGGAATTTATTACTTTCAAGGCTTATAGTTCTGAGGCCATGAAAATGTCTAAGTCGAGGCATCGTCAGAGATGCTATCTAAAGGTTGGCTGCAGGTGATCCTGAATTTCTTCCACGTGCAAGACATGATGGTAGATCTCTGACCTGGGTCTCTATACTAGGCTTGTGCTCCAGGTTTACTTTCTCCCTGAGGATGTGGGGAATCAGCCATATGAGTCATCTCTCCTCTCTCCTCTAGGCCTCCTACCTTTCAGCTTCTGGCTACGCCTTCTGTATCTTCCTCTCTCTCGTGTTCCACTCTGAGCTCCTGGGTTCCTTTTCTCCATCTCTGCAGCTTTTAATCTGTGTGTCTTGGCTTTTTAGTCTTCCATTTACAAAGAGCTTCAGTAAGAGGATTAGAGGATTAGGACCCACTTTGGATCCCGCAATCTAATCAAGGATCCTTAACTAGAGTGATCTAATGACAAGTTTCCTACATGCACAGGAATGGGTTAGCTTAAGAACATAATTTTTGGGGCTCCACAAAAAACTCAAACCAGCACACACAATATATATACATATTTTAATCTTGAGAGAAAAATAATTTTTGGTGTTATTTAGATAATTTGCTTCTAAAGATGTCTGCTTCAGGGTACAAATGAAAACATGTTAGATTGGAGAGAGGAAACCAAATAATAATAATATCAATAATAATCAAATAAATTAACATCAACCCTTGTTGTTAATTAAATGACAAATTATTTTGTCATCAAAAAGCTTCTGTGCCAATATTTACTCCTCATATAACCCTATCAGATAAATAATTATTATCCCTATTTTGCAAGCAAAAAATAGAAATTACTGTGTTATATCACATAGGTATAACGTGTACTGATTAGCTGGGAAACTTCAGAAAAATAAACCACATAATCTAAATCTCCTCTATGATAAAATTATGGTCTCTAATAGATAATATGTAAGATTCATTTTGAATTTACAAAGGTCATACTTTACAACATTTGTTTCTTGATTTTTGTTTCAAAGTAGTTTCTTTCTAATTTGCTTTGAGACTATGACCTTTTGCTTACAATGCAACAAAATTAATTAAACTCACATATTTTACATGTTAATTTGAAATTCCAATTGTACTATATTGCGTCTGAAGTGGAAGGAACACAAGTGGTTAATGCGTTTGATCAAGTTTCTGGATTGTTCACAGAAAGTCTAGGGAAATACCCTTTCATAGCCTGTGGGGCAGTACATGTAGAAAATTAATGCTTTAAAATAAGTTATAAAAATAAGTATTAACTACTACGGTGTATGTAACTGGAAGAACAAAACCCTACTTTGATTTTGTTGTAGGAAGAAAGAACATAAATTCCTTAAGATTACAGAGATGAGGGAGTAGAGGGTGATAGTACAAAGTAAAGTATTTTTAACCTTTAAGAGTCTGCTTGGACTTTCTTCTGTGTGACTAAATTTAGCCTTTGAGACAAATGGTTCTATTATTTGGAAAAAGTTTTGTGGCTCTCATTACTCAAGTACTAGCAGGAGGGACTGAAACCACTCTTCAAAAATAATGTAAAACACTATCTGTTGTGTGGGCAAGGGAATCTGAGTAAATGATAATGTGCGAAGGATCATTTGCCTTTCCTCAATGTGGATTTGGTTGATATTACCTCTAGGAATCATGGTCTTTTTTTGGAGGTGTGTGTGTGTGCCCAAGTTAAAACAAAAAGAAGGAAGGTTGAATAAAGGGAGGGTGGAACAAAGGAAATATGCCAATTCTCTCATATTCCATAGCAGGAATCAATAGATGCAAAAAAGTTTAATTATTGAAAAAAAACTTAAGAACATTTTATAAGGTCAAGGTTTATATGATTTATATTTTATTATATAAACATAATCTCTGCAGTTATTTTGACTCGGGTCTCTAGTTAAATTCTATGTTTACCACATAGATTTTTCCCTGGAATTTCTCAATTTTGGGATTTTGAAAGTTTTGATGTCTTTATCTCTTGAAAAGATGTTTATGATCCACTGACTTTGTGATTATTAGGATCTGTGAGTGCCTTATTCATTAGGCTCTCAGTTCTTTTCTGTTTGAGAATATCTATCCATTGACTGGGAATGGAAGGACAGCTTAGTGAAGACCTAGTAGTCTCTGTTAATACTTCCTTTCAGAATATTGTGGACATTCTCAGATGTGGTGAATATTGCTATTCCATGTTTTGGCACTCGCTGAATGCTGCTGTGGAGTCTCACCTTGAATTCATCTTTCTCTCTTTGTGCATGACTTACTCATGCTGCCTAGATCCTTTTATGAGTCTTTATTCTTGGAGTTCAATGACTTTGAAAAGACGTGCTTGGTGAGATTATCCTGTATCATTTTTTCCTGGCCCAGATTTGCTCCTTCTAAGTGAAAATTCAAATTTTACTTAATTTCAGTAAAATGTACTCTAGTATATCATTAAATATATATTTTAAATTGTATGCAGTTTCTTGTTCTAAGATTCCCAGTGTGCACACGTGGGGTTTCATTTTTCTTTCTTCTATATCTGCATCCCTTGCTATAATTCCTTTTTTCTGCATGGAAAAGGGTATATTAGAAAATGTTTCTCTCTTTATATTTAGCCAGTCTTTACTGTATCATGTCACTTGCTTATTCATTGGCTTCCAGTAGCTTAACCATCGGCCTTGGGTATACCTGAAATGCTTGAAACAAACTCACTATCTCCTTTTCCAGCCTTATTTTATAATCTTCTCCCCAAGAAATCTATAAAAGTTCCTCAAGTGTAATATGATCTAGTGCTAATTCCTTTGAATTTTCATACAAACTGTTGATTCTGCCTTGAGTGAATAAAAGGGGGTATTTTAGGAATAGTCATTTGACTATAGTGTGCTCATTGACTTGGAAGTGATGTAAGTTAGAGATAAAAAAATCCCTTTGAAGACTGTTATAGACATGTAGACTTGCTGTAATTAAGAGACTTAAAAATGAGAATGAAAAAAAAAATGAACTAATATAAGAGCCAATGAGAAAAACACAGTGTTCAAACAAAATATCAGTGCAATCTTCTCCACCAAACCTGTTTAGCATTTGGTATTTCCTAGTTTGTATTCCTATTCCAAAGTTCACTTTGTTGCCCTGGCCTGAAACAAAAAGTCATACTGGATGTTTCTGCCTTTCTCACCATGGAAATATTCACCAACTCCTATCAATTTAATCTCCTAAGTATTTTTGGCACCTGTTTCTTACTTCCTACTCCACTGCTATTCTCTTAGTTAAGCAAGGAATAATGACTCCTTGGTTGGACTATTGCAATAGCCATTTAACTTTACTAGCCTCAGCAATTATTTTTATTCAGACCATCTTGTGCAAACTATAATTTTTTTAACTTTATGATTCTGAGAATTTCACTCTACCTATAATCTTTTTTGTGTGTTTTTATTGTATTCAGGAAAAGATCCAAATTTCTTGGTTGACAAGACCTGGATCTTGCTCATATTGTTAGCTTCACATCTTGCCCCATCCAGATTTTATCTGCAACTATTTGTGACCCTCGAATATGTTATGTTATGTTGGTTTATATTTTGGTCTCTGAATAATTACACCTGAACATCAAGCACCCTTCTTCTGGCGCATTTTAATCATATATATTTTTTTATTTTGAGAAATTTATAAAGAAGAATAAATTCAAAAAACAATATGATAAACATCTTTGCATGCTTCATTTAGAATTGGCTTTTGTTAACATTGTATCATAATCCTTCTACATATATTTGTAAAATAAATAAAATAAACCATAACATGTAAAGATGAAGTTCCATTCTTCCCAGTCACACCCCAATCCCATCTCCTTCCCTGCTTCTTCTGGCATTCTTAATCATTAATTTGGTGTGCATTCTTTCAATTCTTTAAAAATAATTTTATCTGAGTGTATGCACATATATGTATATACCAAAGAAACAAAAAGCGTTGCTTTGTTTTTCTTTTTAAAATTTATATAAATGATATTTAATTATATAAAACTATGCAAGTTGCTTTATTAACTAAAATTACGTTTTTGAGATCTATTGATAACATCCTATTTCTCTTTCATTTTCATGTTACTTTTCTTTAAAAAAAATTCTTTTTAAGACCCGAGAAACTGCTTAGGTCTAAAAATGCTTAATGTTATTTCAGTAAGATAACTTCTGTGGGCCACTTACTGTCACTATAGCACATTATTAAAAAACATATCTTCTTTTAAAAGATTCCCCTTGGTCTCTGAAAAATTCCTTTCAGTACTTCTAGGATATATCTAGGATAATCATCTGTACTTTGTTTCTTAAGTTCTAACCTGAAATGAAGTTTAATTTTCAAGTAAAAGATTTAAAATCACATAAACAGAATTGAAACCGAACTCTAGAAATTCAAGGGAAAAGGATTAATTTAAAAGATAAACTCACTTGCAATAGTTTCTTATGGCCTTTTGTTTTCTATTATTCAAATGTGTTGCACTGAAGACTCATCTGTGTGTATGTGAGGAAATATAAATTATGTATACAATTGCAGGGCCTACTTGTATGTGAGCACGCACACACATTGAGTTTGTACGTTATTTCAGCAGTGGGAAAAGAGTGAGCTCAAGTCATATCTAATTAAAAATGAAACTCCCCAAAGAAATATGCATAGTATTAAATTCTAGTTTTTCATAAGTGTAATGGAAATTAAATAACTAAATTAGTATGTATACTCTGGAGTTCTTCTATCCATCAAAATAATTGTTTTTCTTCCTCTTTATTACTTTAGTAATCAGTCTATAGTAAGTAACCAACCTACATCAACGACTGACCTACCATCCATGGGGCATATACGTGGAGTTTTGTTTTTTTTTACAGTGAACTGATGGATTTTTATGCTAATTCAGCGACTCTTACCTAGACAATTCAATTACTATACTGGCACTGTGGGAAACCTTGGCAGATTCTCAGACCAGTATCTGTGGTCACTTCCATATCCTCAAGTTTTTAGATACCCAGCATTATACCAGGGTCTCTACTTCCCTTTATTCCCTGCTAACAACTCTATGGCCAGAATCACATCTTCTCTTTGCATGCTGTGCTATCAAAATATGTCAGAATCTGTTTAGCCAATTTGTGCCAAAATTAGAGGTACCATTTTTATAATATTATAGGTCCTACCCATAATTTTGGCTTCTTTTACTAAGTGGCCTCGACCAGTGTTTCTCAGTTTTAGCACTATGGCCGTATAGACTGGGTAATTCTTTGCTGCAGGTCCTGGGGGTGGGGGTGTCATGTGCTTTTTGGGATAATTAGCGGCATCCCTGGCCTCTACTTACTATTAATAGATGCCTAACATTCCCTACTTCCAGTCATGACAAACACAAATGTCTACACCGATAGCCAAATGACCCCTGGTTGGGGGAAGGAAACATCTTCCCAGGTCAAGAACCATCTTCTACCATATTAAGCTTGGTATAATAAGTTTGGGAAAATATATATATTTGGGATACATTTAAATTTGTTCTTTGGCTTGAGTTAACTTCTATTAACTTAGGCCAAAGTTATATGCAGAAGAGCAGTGTTTTATTTAATGTCTTATTTTTATTGTCAAAATAAAAAAAGCCAGACTTCCTCATTTTTGAATGACACCTCTGAAGAGCAACTTTTAACTATTTTAGTCGTTTCTTTTGGTATTTGCCACAGTATTTCTAAAATCGAAAGAGGAATATTGCATAGGATGGAACTAAAAACATATGGCTTTGGATTATTGGAAGCAGTGGAACAGTGAGAACACAAATGCTGAAGTTTGGAAAGCTGGCATCCTTTGTTATGCCAGAGAATAGCCATTCATAAAATGGTTGTTTGGATTATATTGGAGGGCAGATGATAGACTATATGTTACCTAGGAAATATTGAGAAGGTTTTGAGCTGTTTCCTTAATATTTTTAGCAGTAACCTACAAGAGAAAGGTGAATATTCAGGTTAGCCTATTTACAAGTTCTCTCTGAGTGTAGCTTGCGGTATACATTAAATGAGAATCTGTTTGAGATCTCAAATATTAATTGTAGCAATAAGACAGGGGCTCTAAACATGTCTTAAGTAGATTTTTTAGCCAGTTGGTAAGAATCCACATGGCCCAAAGATCAGATGAGTGGGGAGAACTTCATACAAAGCTTATTTTTTCACAAGAATAGGGCATGAACAGAGCTCAGAGGCCAGCTGATCAGATTTTAAAATTATATCTAGATGAGAAGGTGCTCTGTGTTTCCTCAAGTGTAGGATTATCAGTAGCAAAGTGACTGGATGCCCATTAAGTTTATGAGAAAATTAGATGCTAAATAAACCAGAAGCTTAGTTTACAAAAACTGTGATCAGATCACATCCTAAAGCAACCTCCCTACTCCAGATTTCACTGGCAGAAATAGAGCTATAAAACCAATGTCGCCTCTAAGGATGGCACAATCTACAAGACAACTTAAGTTGAATTGTTGCTAGTTAAACTAACCAAAGGAACTTTCTCCAGTGCCAGGGAATGGGGTTTTTATGATTACTGCCAGCAGGATTTTAAAGTATCTGTGGTTTTCCTCACCTCCAAGTTTCCAAATGGGAGACTTTATTTCATTAATCTTGTTCCTACTTTACTTTGTAAAATGGATTTAGAGGCTGTTCATTTGTCTTTTAGTCATGGGTCATTGGCTCATAAGGAGCTATACCCAATAGAGACTATTGTATATCACCCAGAGATGCTGGACTTTGTACTGGACGCATCAACAGGATTGGACTTATATATTTCTTCTCTTGAGAACAGGGTCTGTGAAGACAGTGAATACCCAAGTGAACAAATTTTCAGGTGGTTAGTTGTCCCCCCAGTATACCTTCCCCACTTCTTTATTAGTTTTAGAACCTTTAAGTTTTAACTGGGGCCATTGCCTATAGAATAAGGAGCTAATTTGCTAACCTTCCTTACAGCAACTTATAGCCATATGATTAACTTCATTTCATTGGGTTATGAGAGCAGAAGTGACTGCACAATTTCTGGGACATGCTATTAAAGGGAAGGGACATGCACTTTGCTTCTTCATCCCCTGCACATCTCTGTGCAATGCAGATGAGTGCACTATGCCACATCTAGCAGAGAACCAACTATAAGGAGATGAAGTCAGTGTTAACTTCTGTAAGCAAGGTACCATATCAATTATGACTTTTCTGTAAGAGAGAGATCACTTCTTCCTTGGGTAATTCACTGTTATTTTTTGTTCTTTGTCACCTGCAGCTAAACCTTTATCTTAATTAAATATGCCTTTCATATGAAAGGATTTCTTCACAGTCTGCTGATCTTTGAATATATACTCATATTGAGGAACAAAAAGCTGAGTGGCAGCTTTTTCTTTGGGGTTCTCAAATGTAAATAGCTGTATTTCTATTTGCCAAGTCATTTATTTTACCCAAAGAGAAGTCTTAAATCTTTTGCCTAAGACAGTGGGTGGGGTGTCAGCTAAGACTCTTGGCAGTCAGCATTTTTAGAATGTGTTTAAATAATGGGGCTGGGCAAGTGTGTATGTGTGTTGGGGGTCTTATTCATTATGTATACATTCTTGCATTCTTCACACAATCGTTCCATTTCCTTTTTCCTCTCATCTGAACCTGATGCTCCCTAATCTAGAGCCTCTTTCATTTGATTTTTCCAGGTAGCACAGTTTCCCCCTTCTGTTATTTGAGAAATGGGTTTTTGTATGGCTGCAGAGACTTGAATATTCCAAATTATCTTCCTGGTTATTACCCTATCAGTACATCTGCCCCTTGGTTTCTCTAATTCTTGATTTGTTTTAGAGTTCCATCACAAGAATTGGCTCACATTTTGTTATCATTTCACTTTACTGGAGGCTCTTAGCAGATCAACCACAGTTCAGAGAATTAGAACCGCTGGGAGATTATGCATATTATATATGTTAAAGTATTTGTAAGAGAGATTTTTAAGTGGTCTCTGCAAGACTCTTATCTTTGAACTTCATGCTGCAACTTGAAGTCCACAGGGAATACAACCATGAATGGAAGATGGAGACTAAATGAAAGAAAGTAAGAACAAACTGTAACCTGTAAGCATGAGCTGGAGTCCACAACGATGGATGGACAGAAACCTAATCAATTCTTGTTGCACTGCAAGGGTTCTTGCTTTTATATCTAATGCTAGAACTTGAAGTCCACAGGGAAGGAAGCCAGCAAGTAAGAATGGCTAAAATCAGTGGGGAGAGCAAGAGCCAGTTGTAACCCACAAGCATAACCCATACTCATGAGTAGAGCCTGTGAGGACCAATTGATACCTGTGTCAGTTCTTGTTGCTCCTAACCTTAGCAGTATAGGTGTCCTGCAAAAGCCAGGGCTCTTTATTATGAAGAAAAGCACACACACCTGGTCCAGAAATCAGAGAAACTGAAGGTCGATCTAGAGGAATGTGGAAAAAATGTGGGGCTGGTCATTGCCTCATGTCAATAAGGTGAGACAACAGAAGAGCAACAAAGTGTGTGTGCTACAAAATGGCTGCTTCTTCACTTCTGCCCTCCACATCTCCCACAAGAAGATCTCTTATGGTTTACTCTAACTGGAAACATACAATAAAGGCCATTTTGGGAAATGTTCAGCCTAAACAAATTGAGAGATTACAAATCTATCACAGCAGATTAAGGAAAGTTGACGCTAAGATCTGTTCTTCCTTGTGTGCTGGATAATTTCTGTTTGCTCTCTTCTTCCTCAGAACAATTTTATTTTATTATTATTATTATTATTATTTTGCCTTTCTCTGCAACACAGGAGACTGATCTCTATCAACTGCATCACTCAGACTCTTGCAATCTGGTTTCTGACTGAGTTTGGCTAATGAGAAATAGTGGCATGAGCAATGAATAAGAAATGAGCATGGTTGAGGTAGTTATTCCACACCTGCCCCTGCCTGGTTGTGATTCCAGTAGCAACTGTACTCCACAATGGCTGCAATTGCTGTGCAGAGGCCCCTCTTTCATGGCTCCCATTTTTTCCTAAGTTCCTGAAACACCATTCATTTCTCTTGTCCCTTCAGACCTAGAGCTGGTTACAAAATGTCACTGTTACTAGCCTCTGGGTTCCCTGGGTGTCCCCTTAACTCTGCCTCAGGTTTGTAAATTGTCCTTGCAACACATTGTTTTATTTTTTTCTATCTGGTTGCAACATTGTCTTTTTGGTGTGTTGCTTCACTGTGTGAGGGCCTGTGCCTCACCGCCCAAGATCTGGGAAGACTTTTTTTTTTTTTTTACCAGGAAGTCCTGGGGATCCACCTGGGTCCTCCATTTGGTAAATGAGAACTCAATTGCTTGAACCAACGCTGCTTCCATAAAGTGTTTTAAATTAAACCCTTTTCCATTATCAGGACCTCAACTCATGTATTTTCTATCACTTATTGAAGGTTTTGGAAATGTGTAAATAAACATGTTTAGCTGGAAATTGTAGAAAGAATTTTCTAGAAGAAAAGCTAGAATTTTGTGACTATCGATTTGAAATTTAAAATGGACTTATTTTTTCCTCTCCTCCCAAAATTGATGCTAATGATTCTCATATATGTTTTTATATTGATTCCAGTTTTAAGACAGCCAATGGTTGTTAGAGTCTCGTGGAACTTCTAGCTGCTGCTGCTTAAGCACTCATAACCTTTCCTAACTTCCTTACTGAACTGGTATCTTAATTGCTTGTCCACCTCCCCTCAGTATGCAGAATTTTTGCCTTCATTATTTCTAAAATTTTCTTTTTCTATTTTTGCCTCTGGGTAGCTCCTATTTTAAAAATTTTTTTCATGGTAGGGACTTTATAATAGATTTTCCTTCATTTCTAATTCTTGGGCAATTACTTTCATTAATCAATGAATAAAAGAATAAGTAGAATGGAAGCTGCATCTTTCAGTTTTAAGCTCTTTCAGGATAGAATCTCTCTCTCTCGCTCTCTCTCTTTCTCTCTCTTTCTCTCTCTTTCTCTCTCCATCCATCCATCTAAGCTTTGTCTTTGCTTCTTCCAGCATTTGGCGGATTGCTTTTCATTTATTAGGCCCTCAAGAAAGGTGTGTATGGTAAACAGAGATCAGAGATCACACAAAGACTAGATGCAAGGAAATTGCAATAACTTCCTGGAATTTTCTGAAACATCTCTCCCTCCACTCTGTGTGGCTTATATTATAGCTATCCCATTTGAGAAATCTCCCTGATTCCTTTTACTGTTCTTAAACATAGCTTCTGAACTTCCTTGAGATTGTAAGTTCTGAGCAAATTGACTTCTATTTGATAATTTCCAAGTAGATATAATGATTTTGGGTAATTTGAACTTTTAAAGATGATTCTTAAAGACAGTGAAAGACATGAAAACAACTTTTTCTAGCATGAGTGGTTTTTGGCAATTTTCCCACCACTTCACCAAATCTTCCATTTCATTTCATTGAAACCATTTTTGAAAACATTTAAGCATTTTTGTGCTTAATGAGGATTAGTGACTTAAACTTGGCTTCACGCACCTAATAGGCAACATCCATATCATCTGTTACAACCCAACTCCTGAAGGGCACAAGTTGGTGAAACCATGAGACCAAAGAACACACCTCGCATGTAGTCAGGCATACGCTTTATTGGCACTTAGGAGAAAATCTTTGATGGCAGTCGGTCAAAGAATGAATGAAGTTAGCATTCTGCAAAGTGGTGAGAAAATGAGGAGTCTTATATGAGGGGCTTCAGAATAAGGATATTCCATAGGGTATGAGAACAAAGTTTCTGCTAGGTCATGTGAAGCATACACATGGGTGAGTTAATGTTTTCACTACGCTCATAGGAAGAACGTTTACCAAGGACATTTATGGCTTTGGTTGTGTTATAGTTTACAATACCATCTGTATTAGTCAGCCAAAGGGGTGCTGATGCAAAATACCAGAAATTTATTGGTTTTTATAAAGGGTATTTATTTGGGGTAGGAGCTTACAGATACCAGGTCATAAAGCATAAATTACTTCCCTCACCAAAGTCTGTTTTTGGCAAGATGGCTGCCGATGTTCGTGAGGGTTCAGGTTTCCTGGGTTACTCTGGGCTCACCTCCTCTATTTTCTCTACAAGGTGAGCTGTAAACTATGAGGCTCTCTAGGCTTTGCCTCTTTCCACAAGGTCAGCTGTAGACTATCAGGAGAATGGCTCTGTCTCCCTCCCTGGGGCTCCAGGTTAAAATTTCAGCATCAAACTCCAACATCAAAACTCCAGTATTAAAAGACGTCAACTCTGTCCTTTCCCATGCCTTTTATTTTGTGTGTCCCCACCCACCAAGGGATGGGGACTCAATGCCCTAATGACATGGTCCAATCAAAGCCCCAATCATAACTCAATCATGCCCAGGTACAGACCAGATCACAAACATAATCCAATATCTATTTTTGGAAGTCATAACCATACTAAACTGCAACACCATCTATACATTTTCTCCCCTCTGGGGTAGGTTGTTAACCTTTAACTTATGTCTAGGTCATGCAGGTGGCTATGTGCTGAGAACGTGGGTCCTGGGTCCCCATAATCCACCTTCACAAAGTGGTCTACCTTGACCATGGGACAAGCATTGCACCCACATTCCATATCAACAGTAGGAAAGACAACAGAATAATAGGAGTAACATGTACACAACATTGAACCTTAATGAGGACACAGGTCCCACCTTGTGATGCAGTAAGAATATTTTGTAAAACTACCTTTGTATTAGGGTAATTTCTTTGTTTAGTAAGGAAATTGCTATTCTGGAGTCATTAAGAGCTTGAGCTAAGGCCATTATGTGTTTTTCAGTGACAGTTGTAGCACCCCTTGGCACAAAAACAGTCAACGGGTAGAACCACCAGGGGGTGTGCTTTTCTCTATATCTAGCCTTGATAGTAAAATTATACAACTTGGGCAAACACCCCACATCATAGATTCCCTCTTGTTGTTTCATGCAGACAGGGCAATGCAATCTATGGTGACAGACTCAGCTGTTAACCATCCTAAACCATGATATAGAGCATATCTTAATAAAGGCCTAGGTTATTCACCTGTTCCCTTACAAGGGAAAATATATAATTACAAGACTCATTGAAAGATGGCAGCTGAATCTCACTCTTAAATGAAAAGGTCTTGTTCCAACCTTGTCAATGGGTCATATTCTGCCATGCCAGCAAGGTGTTCCATGCTGTCCAATTTGTAGGAGTTATGATCCAAGAAAGACCAGTAGCACCCAAGGATGGTAAGTCTGTGCAAACCCAACATTAGATTCAATTGTGAGCATGAGTTACTGCCAAAGCCTACTGTAGAAAGGTATTGGTTAGGGTGCTGTGGGTGAAAAGAAAGATATTTATGGGGGAAAATAAGGAGTCTAACAGGATAAAAACAACATTTCCATTAGTAGATAAAGTACCAGGTAGGGGAGTTTTATGAAGAGACTTCCAATACCATATCTTTTCCTCTTCTACCATCTTTGATTTTCTATGGTGACATCAAAAACTAGTTTAGGAATGTGAGGGCAATCTGGCTGTGACATCTGTCCCCCATTGATCACCAAGGTTGATTCAAGTGATAGGACTGGCTAGGCAGGTTCACACCCTTATTCCTAAGGGGGAGCTGAAGGGTGATGGTCATTCTTCTGAAGCTGCTTCCTGTTGGTTAGGGATAGAAGTTCCCTGCCTCATGAGGTGTGAAACCCTCTGGCTATTCTATTAAGGTTGAGGGAAGGCAGGTCTGGCACCATGGGTGGAACTGGATGAAATCCCCATATGATTAATATCTTGTTCTGGAAGATATTAATTCTGGAAGGAATAAGCTTATGGTAGAATTTTGAAGATATATGGTCCTACAAAAAGAATAAAGAAAATGGTGGTAAGCAGCCCTAACAAGGGGGCCAGTCATGATATACTGGTCCATGGGAATGAGAAAGGCCAGGTGCCTCCAAATGTACATCCTCCTGCAACATAAGGGCTTGATCTTGTAAGTTTCAGATGCTCTCTAGGAACCTGCCATCCCTAGTTCCCACAGTGGTGATTATGCCTAGGACAACTAGCAGAGGTATGAGGAGTGGCACTGCCCTAGACGTAAACTACAAAAACATTATAAGCAACAATAAGATAAGCATATGGCTAGCAAAATAAAGACAATACTGGGTAGCAGATGTGGCTCAAGCAATTGGGTTCCTGCCTACACATGGGAAGTCTTGGGTTTGGTTCCCAGTGCTTCGAAAGAAGACAAGCATGACAATGAGCTGATGTGATGGGCTGATGTGGTGAGCTGATGCAATAAAATGATGCAATGAGGAGACACAATGAGGAAACACAATGAGAAACACAATAAGCAGGGAGCAGAAGGGGCTTAAGAGATCAGACACCTCCCTCCCACATGAGAGTTCCCAGGTTTGGTTCCTGGTGCCTCCTAAAATGATGAGCAGTCACAGAGAACACAAACTGAACAGACACAGAGAGCAGACAGTGAGCTCAAACAATGAGGGGGGAGAAATAAATAAATAAAATATATCTTTAAGAAAAGACAATACTTAAGAGAGCCATTCTTTTATCTTATAGATATGTTCATTAATTACTTTACTATTTACTTCTACACCTTTGCCATGATTATGTTAACAGGTATTTTACTTTAGCAGTATAGGAAAAACTTTTTTCTCCATTATTTTATGAAAACCTAAGATTCCCAATGGAATCAAGATTATCTTTCCCTTACCACCACCTTACCCTGAAGATTGCAGTGGCCTTTGACAAATTTCTCTGTTATGAAGCTACTTTTTGTTATCAATAGCAACTTAGGTTTCTAATTAATAATGGCTTCCTGGAATTGGCCATTTCAGTACTTCAGATTAGACAATGCTTTTACAAACTTCGTATAATTAACCATAAGTTACTGTTTGTTATTGATGTTAATTTAGGTTTATTCAATAATGGCTTCCTGGAATTAGCTATGTAATTTTTCAGTTTAGAAAATGCTTTTGCATTTTTTAACTAACCATAACTATATAAACTAGTCACTTCATCTCAAGACAAATTTCACCTTTACAAAACACATTCCCTTATTTAGTGCTACCTTCTACAATACCTCTTACAACTTCTTATCGTCATTCAAGCCTTGTCTTATGTATTGTCACACTGATTTTATTGAAACCAGACATTTTATCTTAGGACAAAGCACATTCCCTTAAACAAACTTATCAAACTTTAGTCAGCATTGATCATTAATTCACTTTCACAAACATTTACCTCTTTCTATATCCATTTAAGTCACATAACTTTTATTCTGTTCTGTAAAAAAACCAAACTATTCACTTCAATTTAGGCAAAAATAATTTTTAAAAAGAGGTTTGTGATTATTTCATTAGCCAAAAATGTACATTTTTCCTAATCTTAAAGATTTAATACATATAATGATAATTTATTGTATTAGTATCTATAAACCTAGGGAGATTACACACAAGTTAAATAAAATTGACACCATTATAGTTTATGCAAGAAATGTTCTATTTTCTTCCTCCACAGGAGACTAAAACCTCTTTTCTCTTTAATCAAATTCTAAAATTGTGAATAATGTTTAAAGCTTACTGACTGCCAAGTTCTGGAACATATTTATAATTTTTAAATTTGTTTTAGTCATAATTTAGAAAAATATTTCCATAGCTTCCAAGGACTTTTTCTTTGCTTACTGAAATTTGGCCATTGGATTTTTACTATTATCTCAAAAGCTGTTAAAATTTAATTGGGGAGGAGAACCAGCAAGATGGTAGTGGAGTAAGGAGCTCCTAGAGTCAGCTCCTGCTAACAGGGCAGTTAGCAAACACCCAGAGCTCTCTGGAACTAGCTGAAGCACCTGTTTGGGGGCTCCAGGAGACCAGAAGAGTATCCTGCAACATCCTTGAAAGAATGGAAGGAGGAGACTGCCCATCTGTAGAGAAGACTCCTGAGTAGAGCACTCCACATCCCGGAGGCCAGTGCCCATCCTCCACTGGAGGCACAAGCCGCCTCAGGAGCTATTCCGTGGCTGGAATTGAAAGCTCCACTTCCCAAAAATGGGGGAGGAAGAGATGGTTGGGCACCATTTTCAGCTACTGATGAGTAAATTTAGTGGGCTACAGTATAATCCTGAGAACAGCTAAAGTTTGAGCCTGTCCAAGTCAGAAAGACGCCAGTAGCTGCCATCTTAATTCTGCACCTGCCACGAGGGAAAGCAGGGTGGATGGAAATCCCAGTGCTGATGGGGACCAGCTTCTTTCCATCCAGATCATATTGCAGCTCTAGCCTAGGTCCCAGTGCCACCTCTAGCAAGGAGGAAGCTGTGGGACCTGCACCAGCCTTTCTGGGAAATTATCAGCCAGAGGCAGGAGATTATCCTATTCTGGCAGCATGAGCTGCCCCAGGAGCTATTCTGTGGCTGGAATTGGAAGCACCATTTCCCAGAAACAGGGGAGGAGGAGATGGTTAGCTGCCAACTTTGGCTACTGACTGGTAGACTTGGCTGGCTAAGAAATAACCCTGGGAACATCTGGGGTGTGAACCAGCCCAAGTCAGAAAGAGGATAGTAGCTGCCATTTTGACTCCGCCCCCAGCCTGAGGGGAAGCCGGGCTGACTGAAACTCTCAGTGTGGGCAGGAACCAGTTTCTTTATGCAGATCAGCTTGGAGCCCTAGTCTAGGCTTCAGCCCTGCCTCTGGCAGGGAGGAGGCTGAGGAGCCCTGCACCAGCTTATACAGGTAACTGCAGGTAACTTTGGCTGGGATAAACTGAAAATCAGAAGTCTACCAGGGCAACTGTGGTCATCTTGGACCTGCACTGCATAGATTGCTGCCCACACCTGCAGCTTCATCCCCACCCCAGGCAGGGGAGTAAGGGATGTGAAGCTTCATCAGTCTCTCTGGGCAACTACAGTCTAGGCCTGCACTTGGATTATTCCACATAGCTGTGACTCTGTCTCTACCTCTGGCAAAGGAGAAAGTTGGAAGAAGCTTCATTGGTCCCTGGTGCAATGAGGGCAGCTTGAGCATCCAGTGCTTACAGCACCAACTACACACTTGGCTCCTACTGCACAATCAGCAATGGAGAAAGGTTAAGAATCCCTAAGCTAAAGAGAAAAACTGCACCCAGAAAAAATACTCTAGTAAGCCAGATGCGAAGACACCAACAAAAAATTACAATCCACACCAAGAAACAGGAAGCTATGGCTCGGTTAAAGGAATAAGATAAACCTCCAGATGACATAAAGAAGTTGAGAAAACTAATCATAGATGTTCAAACAAATCTCCTTAATAAATTCAATGAGATGGCTAAAGAGATTAAGGATATTAAGGAGACATTGGATGAGCACAAAGAAGAATTTGAAAGCATACACAGAAAAATAGCAGATCTTATGGGAATGAATGGTGCAATAAATGAACTTTAAAAAACACTGGAATCATATAATATCAGATTTGAGGAGGCAGAAGAAAGGATTGGTAAGCTTGAGGAAATAGCCCCTGAAAGTGAACATACAAAAGAAGAGATGAAGAAAAGAATGGAAAAAATTGAACAAGATCTCAGAGAACAAAATGACAGCAAAAGATATGCAAACATATGTGTCATGGGTGTCCCAAAAGGAGAAGAGAAGGGAAAGGGGCAGAAGGAATATTTGAAGAAATAATGGTAGAAAATTTCCCAACCCTATTGAAGGACATAGATATCCATATCCAAGAAGCACAATGTACTCCCATCCTAAAAAAATCCGAATAGACCAATTCTGAGACACATACTCATCAGAATGTCAAATGCCAAAACCAAAGAGAATTCTGAGAGCAGCAAGAGAAAAGCAATGCATAACATATAAGGGATATCCAATATGATTAAGTGCTGATTTCTCACCAGAAACCGTGGAGGCAAGAAGACAGTGGTCTGATATATTTAAGATACTACAAGAGAAAAACTTCCAGCCAAGAATCTTATATCCAGCAAGACTGTCTTTAAAAAATGAGGGCAAAACTAGAATATTCACAGATAAACAGAAACTGAGAGAATTTCTAAGCAAGAGAACAGATTTTCAGGAAATATTACAGAGTGCGCTAGACCCTGAAAAGAAAAGACAGGAGAGAGGGGCCTGGAAGAGAGTCTAGAAATGAAGATTATATCAATAAAAATAATTAAATTTTCAAAAGAGTGGTGAAAATAAAATATGACAGATAAAACTCAAATAGTCAGGAATAAACTTAACCAATGATGTAAAGCACTTGTATTCAGAAAACTGCAACTCAGTGTTAAAACAAATCAAAAAAGCCCTAAATAATTGGAAGAACATTCCATGCTCATGGATTGGAAGACTAAATATCATTAAGATGTCAATTCTACTCAAATTGATATATAGATTTAATACAAGCCCAATAAAAATTCCACCAGCGTTAAAGAAAAAATTGAAAATATGATCATTAAATTTATTTGGAAGCATAAGGAGTCCTGAATAGTCAGAAACATCATTAAAAGGAAAAATGAACCCTCATCTCCAGACTTTAAATCATAATACCTACCTATAGTGGTAAAAGCAGCATGGTACTGGCCTAAAGACAGACAGCAATAGACCAATGAACCAAATTTATGGTTCAGAAACAGACCCTCACAGGTATGGTCAAGTGATTTTTGACTAGCCTGTCAAACTCACACAGCTCGGGCAGAACAATTCATTCAACAAATGGTGCTGAAATAATTGGCTATCCATAGCTGAAAGATGGAAAGAAGACCCCTGCCTCACACCTTATCCAAAAATTAACTCAAAATGGATTAAAAAACTAAAAATAAAAGCAAGAATCCTGAAACTTCTAGAAGAAATTATTGGAAAATATTTTCAAGACCTGGTGGTAGGTGGTGGATTCTTAAAGGAAATAAGAGGAGGACTGAGTGGACTACTGATGTTTAATGTATGTAGAAGTTTTGATTAGCTTTACTGTAAAAGTGTGGAAATGTATAGAGTGGATGGTAACACACAGTAACAGATAGTTTATAAATGGGAATGTGACTGAAAATGGTAGTCTAGTTATATAAATGCCAATTGACAGAATGCTAGAGAATAAACTTGGAACTGGATAGCACAGTAAACCAAGAGATGGATGAGAATTGTAGTTGATGGCACAGATGCAACAGTGTCCTTTGTTAGCTAGAGCAAATATATATCACTATTGCAGGGTGTTGGGAATGTGCAGAAGCATGGGGAAAATACAGCTAGTGACCTATGGACTGTGGTTTGTAGTAATCATATAATATTCTTGCATCTATGTGAAAGATGTACTGTGTTGATACTGAGGCAGTATGGAAAATGTGAGCCAAATGTACACTATGGACATGGCAATAATCAGATAATATTATTTTATCTGTAGCAAATGACATACCACACGGTGGTGTGTTGATGGAGGGGTGTTGTTTGGGAATTCTGCACATGTGCATGATTGTTTTTTAAGTTTACAACTTCTGTCATAAAAAATATATTTAAAAAATAATAATAGGGTGAGTTGGGGAAAAACACACCAAATGTAAGATATGGTCTATGATTAATAGTAAGATTTTGACAATGTTCTTTCATAATTTTTAACAAACATCTCATGACAATGCAAGTTGTTGGTGGAGGGTTAATGTATGGGACCCCTGTATGATGTTATCCATGTTTGCTTTGTAAGTTCACAACTTTTACTATACACTTAATTGTTTATGTATGTCCATATATAAATGATATAAAGATAATAATAAAAGAATTGGTTGGGAGAAAATACTTTGTTTAGTAGTAATATTTTGACAATGCTCTTAATCATTATTTAAAAAGGTTTAACAACAGTGCTAGTTATTGATGGTAGGGTGAGTTATGAGAGTCCTGTATGATGTTATATATGTTTGTTTGGAAGTTCACAACTATTATTATATACTTATTGTTTATGTAAGTTTATGTATGAGTGATATACTTTAATACATTAAAAAAAATAAATTGGGGAATTACAGGGCAATCTATACAAAACAAGGTTTATTCTGTAATATCCCATCTGTCCCTATAATTTTAATTTCCAGGCCTAATAGACAGAATTCTGGGTTAAACTCACACTTCCCTTATCTTTCCACACCCAGCCCATCCCCATATTTTCCTCAGCTGATTTTGATGACTAATTGGAATTCAGTCAAGTTTAGGAGAAGACCCTGGGGCCAGGATAGGATATAGAAAGAATATGAGAGAATTCAGAAAAAGCTTCTTAGTTCCTTTCCTTTAAATAGTTTCTTCATTCATATTTTATGTGAGTTTTTATCCTGTTTGATTTCTCCAATTTGGGCTTCAGGAGGACTCATTTACCTATATAAGCACCCATTTAATTTTAGCAATTTAAATAGAGCTCTTTTAAGAATTTTCATTTGTTAATTTAATATTACCACTTGGAGGTATGAAAAATATACACTGAACAGAAATACAAAAAGAGTTAAGACACAACAACAGAAACATAAGACTCACTGAACTGACTCATGATTCTCACTCCAACATTTCACATCTCTGATTTTTACTGCTTTTAAGTTCTCCTCTGGAGACAGTGTTACCTGTAATATGAAAGTTCATTCTTGGAACCACTTTTATTAGTAACCAGCAACCAGTTAGGAATACTTGAACAGTATAAATGTGCTTAAGCACTAATTTAGCAGTTTAGACAGACAAACCTATATACTGTTTACTCTTCAGGAGTATGCTTAGGCTTAAAGTTATGGAGTAAGCTATTGATTCAAAACTGAAAGTTCTTCTTAACATTGTGGTAAACATTCTGATTATAATTACATGTGAATAAAACTTGCCATAGTTGAAACCCTCTGTGGTCCAAAACTTCTTCAAAAAATGAAGCCTAATGTATTGCCAAATTCAATTAGTAGTAAAATGAAATAGCAATGATAAGTTTAAAGATTAGAAATAGAATACATACTAATTTAGAAAAACTAAATTAAAGTAAAAAATAAATTAGGGTATTAAAAAATGAAAAATATCATACAACTTTGTTTTTGACATTTGCCTCTCACCACTGTAATAGGTGTTGCCCTGTATGTACAATGGAAAGGCAATTTCTTTCATTCCTTCTTCAGTGACTACATCCTTTTTTTTTTATTTTAAATTTTGTCTTCAAAAAAGTTTTAGATCACATTTAAAGTCACATATACAATATAGGGGACTCCCTTATATCCAATATGAAACCCTTTTCCCCCTTCCCCAGCAATAATCTTTTTACATGTTCAGGTACCTGGTGTACAGATACTGAAATATAGCTACCAAACATGGTTCTGTTTTGGTTTACATTATGGTTTATATTTTAGACTACACAATTTTCTAAATTTTTAGTTACATTATGGTTTACATTTTAGTCTATAGACTTTTATACATTTTTGGTGAAATTTAACATGTCCTATATCCATCATTGCACGATCTTGTGGAACACTTCTATTGCCCCTCAGTTACCCTGCTTCCATCTATTCTATTCCTCTCTCTCCTTCCCCTCAGGGCCCACAGTGACAACCAAGCTTCACTGCTTGAAGGACCAGATTCATCTTAACACATTGTCAAAATAACATCCCATTAAAGTCTTCCAGTTACACAATTTTGCAGTGTAACTGATCATTAACTTGGTACAGGTGGTTGGTTAAGGAATATTTCACCTCTACCTATGCTGGGACTTATCCCTTTCTAATGTTAACTTTCCTTTTAGGTGGTGCACAGAGGCCTTTGCTGCTTCTTCTCCCTTGGTAACTACCAACATTTCTCCTAGCAGGGGCCATATAGCTGCCACCATCTGGCAGTCTCCCTTTTCCTTGTCTAAGTGCAGCTGTTCTGCTATCTGCTGTGGCACAGTGAGCATACCTGCCGGAGCTTTTTTTGGGTATCCCCATATTCTCTTGGCAGACCCCATATAGACATTATAGACCAACCTGGGATTTCCCCCTGGATTTCCTTTCCTTGAACTCATGCATACTACTGCCAGTGGTCCACATCATCTTCCCTTTATTTTCTCTCAAAAGAGCAGGCCTGGTCTGTGCTGAGTGTTATGTATCCATGTCAGTGTTTCTATTAATATTTCATTCTTAAAATTTATATTATTTGATCTTTTGGATCTCTTAGATTATTAAAAACCAATAAGAGTTGTTTCCCTTTATCTCTAAATTCAGGTAGACCAACAATAAAAACTCTTAGTCTGGATGGCATGAAGGAATATAGAGAGGTAAATTATGTGCATAAATCAATAGCACAGATTAGTAACTAAAATGCAAAGAGAAAGTTTGAGGAAATAAACTTAATAGATTATCAAGAATAGGAAAATACAGGTTTCCAAAGACATTTTAGATTGCTGTTACCAGAAATAGGGAAAATTACATGTTGGGTAGACACAATAAAAAATGCCATTTCATTTTTTGAATCATGATGGCATATAATTGCCACTGTACACATGTTTAATGAATAAAATGCATAGAGAGAAATATAAAGCACCTCATTTCAAAGAGTATTATTGCTTAAGGTTTACAACAGAATATTTGCTGATTAAATGGAAGAGGAATATGTGAATAATTCATGTTTTCTTTGAAATGAAATTGGAAACCCAGATAGAGTAACCCTAGAAGAGACTTCCAGATATTCTAGTAGTACTCCTACAATTCTGATTGTCACTCATTTACTTCATTGTTTCACAAGGCTTTTATTAACTTGTCAGGTAGTTTTCATGATGTTTAAGACCAGATCAGGGAAGTGGTCTTGGCCTAGTGGTTAGGGCGTCCATCTGCCACATGGGGGGTCCACGGTTCAAACCCTGGGCC
Organism: Dasypus novemcinctus; assembly: GCF_030445035.2. Taxonomy (NCBI): domain Eukaryota; kingdom Metazoa; phylum Chordata; class Mammalia; order Cingulata; family Dasypodidae; genus Dasypus; species Dasypus novemcinctus. The sequence continues at coordinate 39,901,901 of NC_080686.1, forward strand.
TCCATGACCCGTGTGGAGCTGGCCCATGTGCAGTGCTGATGTGCGCAAGGAGTGCCGAGCCACACAGGGGTGTCCCTGGCGTAGGGGAGCCCCACGCGCAAGGAGTGCACCCTGTAAGGAGAGACGCCCAGCGCGAAAGAAATGCAGCCTGCCCAGGAATGGTGCCGGCCACACAGAGAGCTGACACAACAAGATGATGCAACAAAAAGAAACAGAGTTTCCCTTGCAGCTGACAACAACAGAAATGGACAAAGAAGACTACGCAGCAAATAGACACAGAAAACAGATAACTGGGGTGGCGGGGAGGAGAGAAATAAATAAATAAATAAATAAATAAATCTTTAAAAAAAAGAAAGAGACTGGGTTGGTTTTAAAAAAAAAAAAGACCAGATCAAACCCTATATAAATATTTTGATTGCCTTTTCAATGGCTTCAGAGATAAAACTGCTTAATCCGTGAGAATCTTTGATTGAGACATTGAAGTCCTTCATTTTCAGGAGCCAACTTAGTCTTCGTTGTGCCCAATTGTTCATCCAGTATCCAGTTGTTTTAATTTCCTTGGCTGTTTAAACAAATACCATGAAATGGGTCAGATTAAGCAATGGGAATTCATTTGCTTATGGTTTTGAGAGAAAGAGAAAGTCCAAATCAAGGCATCATCAAGATGATGCTTTGTTTTGTAACACAGTGGCATTCTGGGGTTTACTGCTGTTCAAACTTCCTCCTTATCTTGTCATGTAGCAAGACATATGATGGCATCTCCTGGTCTCTCCATTCTTTTCTGGATTCCATTGATACTAAGCTTCTTTCTTCCTACGGCTTTCTCTTTCTCTCTCTCTATTGCTCTGGCTCTCGTTCTCACTCTTTCTCTCTCTCTGAATTTCATTAGGCTTATGAAAGACTCCAGTAATAAAATTAGGACCCATCTTGATTAGGTTAGGCTATTCCTTAACTGAAAAAGCTTCAGCGAAAGGTCCTACTTACAATGGGTTCATACACACAGGAATAGATTAGAGTAAGGAACATTTTTTTTCTGGAGTACATACTGCTTCAAAACACCACACTAGGTCCTGACTAGAGCCTTACTACTGTCCTACTTCCCTACTTTTCTTTTGACCTACAGGAGCGAAATAATGATAACAGGGAAATTGAATCTGTTTATTCATTATTGAAGTGAATCTGTCTTCATTATTGAAGTAAAGGAGCAGATATATACTCTGAAAAATTTCCCGAATTAACCCAAAATTTCATTGTTTTTCAAAATTTGTGCATATTCACATGAAAATATTTCATGTACTTAATTATATATATATGAGATGTACAATCTATTAAATACTATAAGCTCATTTCTATTTCAGGTTCACAGTCTAAAATGAACATTAGCAAGACTGGGCTGTATAAAACAGATCAATTAATTACACGTATAAGTTGAAAGGTCTATAGGTCCAAAAAGAGGTTGAAACATCACACAATCTACATCTATTAGAGGACTAAATCTTTTCAGACGGAGGACTCTGCTATCTTTAAACATTACATGTATAAACTATCATTAACAAAACTCTTGGTGCAACCAATTTCCTTTTTTTTTTTTTAAGATTATTTATTTAATTCCGCCAACCCCGCCCCCGGTTGTCTGTTCTCTGTGTCTATTTGTCTGTTTGCTGCATCTTCTTTGTCTGCTTCTGTTGTTGTCAGTGGCACGGGAATCTGTGTTTCTTTTTTTGTGTCATCTTGTGTCAGCTTTCCGTGTGTGCGGCACCATTCCTGGGCAGGCTGCACTTTTCTTTTGCACTGGGACGCTCTCCTTATGGGGCGCACTCCTTGTGCATGGGGCTCCCCTACATGGGGGACAACCCTGCATGGCAGGGCACTCCTTGCGCGCATCAGCACTGCGCATGGGCCAGCTCCACACGGGTCAAGGAGGCCCGGGGTTTGAACCGTGGACCTCTCATGTGGTAGACGGATGCCCTAACCACTGGGCCAAGTAAATCCTCCTGATCTTTCTATGAAAGACCTTTCAAAGTGATCTTTCCATTCTAGTTCTATCACTCCAATCCTTATATAGACCCTTCTCATTCTGAGCTGTGTCTTACCAGTCAAATTTATTTCCTACTACATTGAAGCATGAATACTCCTTTCTGATTATTCTGGTCTTCTAATAATCCTTAAAGCATTGTACCTTAGCTTTTGCTACACTTATCCAACTGCCATGGTCCCAGTTCCATTTTCCTTCAACTTTCTGTAGCCTAGATATCCTTTTAGGAGTAGATCAGATCCCATTTCCATTCTGGCTGAGGCTGCTTCCTCCTATCTCCAAGGGTAGTTGTTCACAAGGTCTAGAGTTTGATTCTCTTATCTTGAATTGTTTTTTCATTATTACATATATATTAATAAAGAATGTAAACTTCCCGAGGGAAGTCCATTTTGGATACTGACACATAATTTTTCCCATAATCTAAATGCTATTTGAAGGGCAGAATTTTGGGGTCTACCTAATTAATATAGAATGTTGTAGGATACACAGAGTTGCTATCATAGAACATAAGACTTGGAAAGAAACTTAGGGATTTTGGGAAATTTCCTTCTTTCCCTAAAAGTACATCAAGTGTAATGCCTGGGTTCAGAAGAGAAAACTTACAGATATCTAACACTTAACTCTATTTTCAGCTCTGCTCAACTGTAGATAAAACAAGACAAATTGATGGGCAAGAGAGGAATACTGGAAAGTTTCTGTAATAATTTTCCTTCTTAAGAAATAAAGTAAAACTTCTTTTTCTTCCATGGAAAAGTGTGGAGTAGGGTAAGAGAAGAGTTATAGATAAATTTCTAGTTGCTAATATGCAACTGAGAGGGCAATTAATTTCTTTATACTTGATGAGTCTTCAAAAATTATGAGAAACAAAGTTAAAAATAAAATGAGATGAGTGGTTATAGGTTTTTCCCTGCATGTTCAACTACATAGAAGACTATCAATATATTGATAATATTTAATTTGCCATAAAGTAACTTTAGAAGTGAGAGTGACTTAAAATAAAATCTCTGAATATGGCCTGTGATGTATCCTCATTCATTATAACTTAATGTATTGATAATTTAGTTTCATACAATATAATGGAAAATTTAGCTTCAGATTTACCAGTTGGATCCAATTTGAATAACTTTAAGGACTTTATATGCCAATTTGGCAATAAACAGTTTTTATAGGAAATGAAATTATTATGTACTAAGAAAATTTCATATAGTAACAGATTGTTTTCTTCATAAAAGTCTCCAAGTATTTTAAGTATTATTGCCAACAATTACAGATTTTATACATATTTTTAAAAAAAGAATTCCTAAGTATTAAAGAAATTTGGACTTTCTGCATATTAGATAGACTATAATGGTCTATAATAATGTATTTTAAGATTTATAAAGCTACAGCCATATGTTTAATACCAATATTCCTACCTATTAACAGTTAATATGTTAATCCAGGAAGTGGATGTGGCTCAAGTAATAGGGCCTCCACCTACCATATGGGAGGATCTGGGTTTGATCCCTGGGGCCTTCTGGTGAAAAAGAATATAAAGTGTGCCTGTGCAGCAAGCCAAGTGCCCATGTGAGTGCCTGCATGGTGAACCAAGTGCCCGTGCAGCACGTCGAATGCCACGTGGTAAGCCAGTGCCCATGCAAGTGAGTCATGCAGCAAGATGATGAAGCAACCAAAGAGAGACTAAGGGGAGAGTCAAGCTGAAGCACAGCAGAGACCAGGAACTGAGGTGGTGCAATTGACAGGGAACCTCTCTCCACATCAGAGGTCCCCAGGATCAAATCCTGGTGAATCCTAGAGGAGAAAGTCAAGAAGAGAAGACAAAAAGAGAAATAGATACAGAAGATCACACAGCAAATGGACACAGACAGCAAAGACAACATGGCGGGGAGGGGGAGGAGAGGAGAAAAACATGTATTAATAAGGGGAAACAAGCAAATAAATTATTGTACTTTTGTTTCGCTCAGTGTCTCTAACCATTTGTCAAGAATAAAATGTAAGTTGGCTGTTACACACAAGTAAAATAAAGTAGAACACTGAAGTGATTCTTCTTGGAAGAAATTTTTAATTTTCTTTTCACTTGGCAAAGTCTTATTTTTTTTTTTTTCATTTGTTTTCTTTTTTTTTTTAACTTTTTTTTTATTGACTTTGTAATAATATTACATTAAAAATATATATGTGAGGTCCCATTTAACCCCACCCCCCCACCCCCCCTCTCCCCCCCCAACAACACTCGTTCCCATCATCATGACACATCCATTGGATTTGGTAAGTACATGCAAAGTCTTATTTTTATCTAGAAGGTCCAGTCAAAAATCCTACAACTCACTGAAGTACCTTAGTAATTATGTTTTGTTCAATTCAGTGTTAACTCTCTTATTCTTTTTGGTATAGTTTGTAATTATTTTTATATATAGATTCCTTCTTGAACCAATTATGCAAATTTATGTTAACATATTATTTTATTTTTGAGTATAACTAGGGAACTTGCCCTATCCTTGCTGCAAGGCAAGGCTCTATGACTAGTACTAGTCAATGAGATGTGAATGGTGATGACATCTCTCACTTATAGGCTGAAGAATGGAAAAACTGGTTAGGCAACTCCATGTCAGCTCTTCCTTTGTTTGTTTTAAAGAACTATGAAAACCTCATGTTTAGACGGCAGCAACTCAGAATGAAGGGAGTCCAGATTCCTGAGCCACCAGATGTGGAAGAACGTCCACTGATGCATTTTACATCTCCATGAGTGAGAAATAAACCTCTGATGTGCTAAGCTGTTCAGATTTGGGAGGGGGTCTTTTGACACTGCACATATGCTTCTAAATACCTATTTTCTAACTGTCTTCTAAAGTCTCATTTTCTTATACAAAACATAGTAACTACTTAAAAGACATCAATAATAATGAATCTTTTTTGAAACCTTTGTTTCAAAATCACTGTTAGAATGAAATGTCAATCATATCCATTTTATTCTGTAGACTTGAATAAAGTTCATTCAATTATCATTCATTCACTCATTCATTGATTCAGCAAATATATATTGAGTTCTATTATGTGCCAAGACTGCCGATTCTAGGATCTGGTAATACAGCAATGAATAAAGGCCAAAATATTTGTTCCCATAATCTTAAATTATCCTAAGGGAGATAATAAATAATATAACTAAGTCAAATATACATGATATAAAGAAAAAATGAATCAGAAAAAGGTGATAAGTGACATGATTTTTGGCATACATTTTAGAAAAAGTGGCCACAAAAAGGCACCACTGAGAAGGTGACTTTTTAATAAAAACCTAAACTAACTAGCCATATGGGCATGTGAGGGAAAAGCACTAGGCAGAAAAAGCATCATGTGTAAAGGTAGGAGTATATCTGGGTTGTAAGAGAAATAGCAAGGATAGCAGTGGGATTGGAGCACTAGCAATGAAGGAAAAATAGCAAATGATGCAGTCAGAGAGGTAAAAGGGCCCAAAACATTTAGGGCCTTGAAAATAATAAAAGGGCTTTGGCTTTTACTCTGAAATGGAGGGCTAATGGAGAGTTTTGAGCATAGGAGTAACATGCTATGACTTGAATTTTAATAGGATAAGTCTGTTACTGAATTGAAAATAGTCTGAAGGAAGATAGGACCAAAAGAGAAAGATCTGTAGAAACCTAATTGAAATAATCCAGATGAGAGATCCTTGTGGCTTATCCCAAAATGGTAACAGTGATGGAACTGAGAAATGGTAAAATTCTGAAAATATTTTGGAAATAAATGCCAAAATACTTGTTAACAGACAAGATATGGGGTTGAATGAAAGAGGTATCAAGAATGACAAGATTTTTAACTTGAACAACTGGAAGAAAGCAGTTGACATTGACTAAGATGGAGAAGTCTGTGGAAGTAGGATAAGATCATGGGATCAGTTTTGTATGTATTAAGTTTGAAATGTCAGTTTCCACAACTAGGTGGAGATGCTAAGGCTTTTAGAAATATGGCAGAATTCAGGTAGGAGACATAAATTTGGAAGTTGTCAGCATATATCTTAAGCCATCAATTGGAAAAGGCTGTCAATATAATGACTATAGATTTAGTAGACAATAGGTACAAAAGCTAAGCTGGAACCATTTCAGATTTTAGATGCTAGAGATGAACAGAACCCAGCAGAATATTTCAAACAGAGGTGACCAGAGAGCTAGGAAAAAATCCATGTGTATGTGATGTTTTGGAACCTAAGTAAAAAATAAAAAAGAATTTTAAGAAGAGAATGATCAATTGCATCAAATAGTGCTGACTGATAAAATAGTATGAACTACTGGATTTAGCAAAGTAAAGGTTATTGCAGAAGTTGGTAGTGGTGGAACTAATTTAGTAGATTCAAGAATGAACAGAAGGGAAGAAAAAAATACCATTAGTTTGGATTCTTTCAAGAGTATAAAATGGAGGCAAGAAGTTAGGTGTTAGCTAGATGGAAGAGTTGGGTTATGGAAGTTTTAAATGTTAATTATGGGTAAAGTAAAGCATTTTGCACGCTAACAGAATGATTCACGGGAAGGGAAAAACTGGAAATGCAAAAGAAAGAGTATAGAATGGCTAGAGTCAATAGCAAGTATATAAGTGGAGTAGTTGCTGTACCTATGAGCATTGAAAGTATTAGGAGGGAAGCAGAATTGGTCCAATGGATAGGGTGTCCACCTACCGCATGGGAGGTCCATGGTTCAAATCTAGGGCCTCCTTGACCCGTGTGGAGCTGGCCCATGCGCAGTGCTGATGCGCACAAGGAGTGCCGTGCCATGCAGGGGTGTCCCCTGCATAGGGAAGCCCCATGTGCAAGGAGTGCGCCCCATAAGGAGAGCCGCCCAGCGCAAAATAAAGTGCAACCTGCCCAAGAATGACACCACACACACGGAGAGCTGAGGCAGCAAGATGATGCAACAAAAAGAAACACAGATTCCCAGTGCCACTGAAAAGGATAGAAGCGGTCACAGAAGAACACACAGCGAACTGACACAGAGAACAGACAACTGGGGGGTGGCATGTGGGGGGAGAGAAATAAATTAAAAAAAGTAAAAGAAAATATTAGGAGAGAGTATTAGCTGTAATACAGGTATGGGTGTGGATGTCATTAAATGTTTGTGGGAGTTAGATTTCTATTGCTTCTATATTCTCACTGAAGTAGAAAGCAGCAGAATTAGCAGCTGGAAGATGTTTTGAGAATTTGAGAACTGTTATCTAGGGGAGGAGGTGTGAAAATAGACTAGGTAAATATAATGTTATTCCTAGGTAACCTTAAGAGCCCATTTACATTAGTAATAATAATAGACCAATCAGAATTACTGTGTATGTTCTTTGACCAGTTTAAGCTTCAGGGGGTACTGGAACAGATTTGGTGGAAAGTTGGATTTAACTAGTTTTGTCAAGCAACTTGGGAGGATTTACAGAAGAAGAATAATGTAGGCAAGAGTGTATTATAATAATTGATCATGAATTGAAGCTGGGTATATAGTGAAAAAAAGACTTGAGCAGAGTGGGAAATTGTGCCAAGTTGGTAAGAAGATTCTGATGAAGTTCAAAGATTTAGAGAAGGGTGTCAAGAGGGGGCGAGCTGGAAAAAAATGGTCAGAGAAAGGGGCATGTTAAATTGAAATGAAGAGGTTGACTTTACCATTTGTATTTTTTCTCTGGACAAATGTCTATTCAAGTCTTTTGCCTATTTTATAATTAGATCATTTGCCTTTTTATTATTGGGCTGTAACATCTCTTTATATATTATGGATATTAAATGCTTATTGGATATATGATTTCCAAATATTTTCTCCTATTGATTCAACTGCCTTTTCAACTATTTGACAAAGTCCTGTGGGGGGCAAAAGTGTTTAATTTTGAGTAGGTCCCATTTATCTATTTTTTTGTTGTTGCTCATGCTTTGGGTTTAAGGTCCAAGAAACTATCACCTACCAAAAAGTTTTTAGGATGTTTCCCTACATTTTCTTTTAGTAGTTTTATGGTCCTGGCTTTTATATCTAGATTCTCCCTTGACTCCTGCTGATGGAGTCTGTGAACCCTGCAGAAGAGAGGCATGAGCATTTTGCTGACTCTTATCGTTTGATATGCTGTTGGACTTGATTTGAAAATATTTTGTTGAGAATTTTTGCATGTATGTTCATTAAAGAGATTGCTCTGCAATTTTCTTTTCTTGTAATGTTTTTATCTGGCTTTGGCATTAGAATTATGTTGGCTTCATAAAATGTGTTGGTAATTTTTCCTCCTCTTCAAGTTTTTTGGAAGAGCTTAAACCAGATTGGTGTTAATTCTTTTCAAAATGCTTGGTAGAATTCACCTATGAAGCCATCTGGTCCTTGATTTTTCTTTGTTGGGAGATTTTTGATGACAGATTCAATCTCTTTAACTATGATTGGCTTGATAATTTCCTGTATTTCTTAAAACATCAGTGTAGGTTGCTGTGCATTTCTAGGAATTTGTCCATTTTATCTAGGTCATCTAGTTTATTGGCATACAGTTTCTCATAATATCCTCTTATGATACTTTTTATTTCTGTGGGGTCAGTTGTAACTTCCCCCCTTTCATTTCTGATTGTATTTCTTTGCATCTTCTCTCTTTTTTTCTTTATTAATCTAGCTAGGGGTTTGTCAATTTTATTGATCTTCTCAAAGAATCAGCTTTTGGTTTTGTGATTTTCTCTGTTGTTTTTTTTTTTCCTCTCTCTGTTTCATTTTTATCGGTGCTGATCTTTATTATTTCTTTCCTTCTGTTTGCTTTGGGATTGATTTGCTGTTCTTTTTCCAGTTTCTCTAGTTGTTCAGTTAAATCTTTGAGTTTAGCTTGTTCTTCTTTCTTAATGTAGGTATTTAGGGCTATAAATTTCCCTCTCAAGACTGCCTTCACTGTATCCCATAAGTTTTGATAAGTTGTGTTCTCATTTTCACTTTTGTCAATATATTTATTTGCAATTTCTTCTTTGAACCACTGATTATTTAGGAGTGTGTTGTTTAGCCTCCACACATTTGAAAGTTTACCTCTTTTCTGTCTATTTTTGATTTCCAGTTTTATTACATTATGATCCAAGAAGGTGCTTTGTATAATTTCAAACTTTTTGTATTTACTGAGACTTACTTTTTGCCTTTACATTTGGTCTGTCCTTGGGAAAGATCCAATGGCACTTGAAAAGAATGTATAACCCATTGAGTTTGGATGCAATGTTCTGTATGTCTGTTAGGTCTGGCTCACTTATCATATTGTTCAATTTCTCTGTTTCCTTATTGATCTTCTGTCTAGTTGTTCTATCTAATAATGTGATTGTTGCATTGAAGTCTCCAATGATCATTGTAGAGATATCTATTTCCCCCTTCAGTTTTTTCCAGAGTTTGTATTTTGGGGCACCCTGGTTAGGTGCATAGATATTTATGATTGCTTTATCTTCCTGGTGGATTGTCCCTTTTATTAATATATAATGGCCTTATATATCTCTTATAACTTTTTTTTGCATTTAAAGTCTGTTTTGTCTGATCTTAGTGTAGCTATCCCTGCTCTTTTTGAGCTACTGTTTGCATGGAGTATCTTTTTCCATCCTCTCACTTTCATCTGCTTTGTATCGCTGGGTCTAAGGTGAATCTTTTGAAGTAGAATTTGGATGGCTCATGTTTTTTAATCCATTCTGTCAGTCTATATTATTTGATTGGGGAGTTTAATAATCCATTCAGATTCAATGATACTACTGTAAATGCATTATTTATTTCCACCATTTTATTTTTTGGTTTTCATATGTCATGTCATAATTTTTCTCTTTTTATTCTTTTTGTTATCCTTTCTGTTATTCTTTCTTCTATACTCTCCTCTAAGCCTCTTCTCTCCTGTCTTTTTCTTTCATACTCTAAGGCTTCCATTAATAGTTACTGCAAAGGTGGTTTTTTTTTTTTTACAAACTCTCCTACTTTCTGTTTGTTTATGAATATTTTATACTCACCTTCATATATGAAGGACAGTTTTGCTGGATAAAGAATTCTCAGCCAGCAGTTTTTCTCTTTCAGTATCCTAATTATATCATACCACTGTCTTCTCATCTCCATGGTTTCTTATGAGAAATCCACATTAAGTGTTACTGGGCATCCCTTGTATGTGATGGTTTGTTCTCCTTTGCTACTTTCAGGATTTTTCTTTACCTTTAACATTTAATATTCTGAGTAGTATATATCTTGGAGTAGGCCTGTTCAGATTCGTTCTGATTGGGCTATGGTGCACTTCTTGGACATGGAAATTCATTTCTTTCATGAGAGTTGGAAATTTTTCAGCTATTATTTCCTCAAATACTCTTTCTGCCCCTTTTCCCTTCTCTTTTCCTTCTGGAACTCCCATGACACATATGTGTTTTTATGTTTTCATTCAACTCTTTGAGCCCCTATTCAATTTTTTCCATTCTTTTCTCTCTCTTCAATTTCAGCTGTTCTGTCTTCAGTATCACTTTTTCTTTCTTCTGTCATTTCGAATCTGCTGTTGCATGCCTCTAATGTGTTTTTTATCTCACCTATTTAGTCTTTCATTTCCAAGAGCTCTGTTACTTTTCTATTCAGGACTTCAAAATCTTCTTTGTGCTCTTTCAATGTCTTCTTGATGTCTTTTATCTGTGAGCCATATTGTCTTCCAACTCTTTAATCTCATTTTTGAAATTGGTGTGCATCCCATTAATTAGTTGTCCTAAATCCTGCATTTCTTCTGGGTTTTTGACATATTGCTTTTCTTGGACTATGTCTTCCACTTTCTTAGTAGGACTTGTAATTTTTTGCTGATGTCTAGGCATCTGATTAGGATGGTAATTTACTCGGATGCTTAATTTCTCTCTCTTTCTTAGGGATTTAGTGGCAGGAAGGTGTGTGTTACTGCTGCTCTTTGATTATTGGTTCAATCTGGATCATTAGGATTGTCCCTGTTAGTTGCTCAAAACTGGGCTCTAGACCCAATAATGGATTGCAGACCCACTTCCTAGGACCTTGGGGAGGGAGGCTATAAAGGCTGGAAAAAGCCTCTCTTACTTATTTACTTTTAATTTCCTAAATGTTTACTTCCTTGGTCTGCCCGCAGACGGTGGTCTTTGGCAGCCCTCTCTGTTCAATGCCTGGCCAGAGTGTGTTTGCTGCAACACAGCCTAGATCAATGTGATAGAAGAAGCTAAGAGCCTTGTAATTGTGCCTGGAACTAAGAGCCTTGCAATTCAAACTGTGGCAGGGACAGTTCTCCAGCCTTTGCAGGCAGCTCGCTCCCCCTCCCCCTTTTCCCGGTAGGAAACAATTCTACTCAACTCTGCATCCTCAACCACCAGGCCCGGATAGTAGAGAGATTTTGACAACTGGACCTCAGTTCTGGATTTCCTCAGTCTGGACCGTGGGCCTAAGGCAAACAATGGTGTGGCCACACCTGACCTGGAAGCTCTGGTGAGACACAGCAGATCAAATTTGTGAGTCAGAAGCTGAGTAAGCTTTAGGCTGTGTCCCTCTGTCTCCTATTTTCTGGGGCACTGAATTCCTGGAGCTCTCCATCCTCCCAGCCCCCACCCCTTAGTCTGTAGTCTGCCTGGAGGCCTGAGATTTCTCTAGTGTCTCTAGAGTGTGAGGGAGGGTGTTTAACTTACAGTTTCGCCTTTGCAGATTCTTTTCCTTTGTCCCTCTCCTAGGCAGTGTCCAACCTTTACCTGGTGTCCCAAACCCTAGAAGATATTTTTTCCAGGCTGTTTCAGCCTGTCCTCCAGCCACTTTTTCTCATGAGGTTGACGTTATTGGAAATGTCAAGGCCAAGGGTATGGCCTTCTGATTGAAGAGCTACTGTAAGGCGAATGGCAAGATCATTGGATGAAAGAAGGTCAAGGACTTGTGAGACCAGGATATTGGTGTATAGAAAGGCCAGGACTCAGGAATAATTTTGGGAAGGAAAAAGGATTTATTTACGACCGGCAGGGCTTGGAGCTTCTCATTCAAAATCCGAGCCCTGAACAAGCTTTCTGAGTTCTTTTTATACAGAGGAAGGGCCAAATGGTTCTTTGTTTCAGTGCTCATAAGCTTGAATTAACATATATCTTCCACATCCTAGGTAAACTTTTAGCATGGACTTCATATAGTCTAGATAAGCTTTTAGCACATTTGGTTTGCTTTTTCCCTGAATATTTAAAATTTATAGAGTTTGCATTGCTAAACTGTTTTTCTGGGACTGAAGTTGTCATGGTTACCAAGGGCAGGGCTGCAGTTCTCACTGTCCCAAATGCTCAGCTCAGGACACATAGAGCTCAGGTTATCTATGAAGAGATGAACAGCGCCCCCACCCATAGCCTACATCATTGGCTTATATGTGGAACTTGAAATCACCAAGAAGCAGACAGGTGTAGAACTGGAAAGAATATTTGTGAGTCAGGGCTAAACTTTCTAGAGAAAAAGAGAGAGTTCACTGAGGGATGTAAGATGACTACAAAATGGAGGGGTCCCTGATGGAATAGATTGATGTCATGAGGTTTAATAGAGAAAGAAGGGATGGTATGGAAGTAGCAATGAGGAGCAAAAGAGGACACCTATCCCATTACCAGGTCCTGGGACAGAAGGATGTCGAGAAGAGCAGTATTACCTGAACAACTTTGGGAAAGCAGTGTCATGGAGAAGTAAGTTTCAGTTAGGAAAAGTAGGAGGTAGAAACTTTCATGAAAATGTTTGGGGATAAACTCTAAAAATTATTTGCTGATGATTGACCCTACATTCCTGAGGGATACAGTTTAGGAGATGGGATGGTTGGGAAATGGGGTCAGAAGAGACAAAGGTCAGAGCTGTATAGGGATTAGCCCTGGGCCAACAGAAGAAAGGGGACATGATGGCTTGAGTGCTGGTATTCCAGAGGCAGCGATAGCAAGTCTGTGACTTCCGAGAGGAGAGAAGGGTGGGGGAGGTGCATCATGGAGCAGGAAGGAGGATGAGTATCTGGCATTCTGCCTTGACTCCTGCTGATGAAGTCTGTGAACGCTGAAGAAGAGAGGAATGAGCATTTTGCTGATTCTTGCTGATGGTGATAAACAGGGGTAATTTATTCCAAGGCCACAATTTCCTCTTGATTTGGTTGTCATGAATCCAGGTACTTTGGCAAACCAAATTCATCATTCAGCAAAGCTGAGGACTAGAATGTGGAAAATGTTATTCCTTTTCCCTAAATTACATAACTCATCAAATTTTTCTGAGTTGACTGCCTTGGATTACATTTCTCATCTACCTTTTTCTATACTCAAAAGTGAGAATTTTGCTATCCCGATAATCAGAGCAAGACCAAGTGAGACCAACCACTCTCTGGAAAATGACTTTTTGATGGGGCAGAGCAGTAGAAAGGCAGAAGTAATTTTCAAACAGAAAACACCTGAGGAAATGTTAGGTGGTATCATCCTTACTTGGTTAAATGTCTCTCATTTTTTATTTACAATATTGATACTTCCTTCTTGTTTCTAGTCTGTGACAATCTTTTTTTCATTGTTCCAGCCTAACTTCTAATTTAATGCCTTATTAATTTTCACTTATTTTTCCCTGTAATTCTTCTGACATTTTTCTTATCCTTAAAATATATCCTTATTTAAAACAATTAATAATTGAATTCATATTATTTTTTAATTTATTATTTATTTTGTAGACAGTAAAATTCTCTCTTTTTTGGTATGTATTTTTACACCTTAAGACCAGTGCATAGAAACATGTAACCAGTATCATAATGAAGATACAGTAAAAATTGTTTCATCCTGCTCTTTGTAGTAAACCTCTCTCTCTACTCCTATACCCTAAAACCACTAATCTCTCCTCTCTACCTACAGCTTTGGCTTTTCCAGAATGGAAATCTAATTAGGATGTCATTAGTCTTTATTGATGACAGAAATTACATTCACCCAGTTTTTCAAGGTAGACATTTGAGAACCATCCTAAACAATTCCTTCTCCTTCAGATTCTACATCTAATCAGTTATAATCCCCACCCCTTTATATCTCTTTAATTCCTTCTCCTTTTCAGTGATCTTGGAGAAGTAGGAAAAGGAAGTTATAGCAGTTTCATATTTAACCAGCTTGATTTTTATATTAATGGTCATTATTCTTCAGCTTTACTTGGGACATTTTTGAAAGCAGATTGAGATTTTGTTTTTGTGTTTTTGGTACCCTTATGTTGGTGTTAGATGAGACAGTTTACGACAGAAAAACACAAAATGTAACCTGTAGCTTTCTCTTGGAAAGAAATTGTAGAAGAAATAATTTGATGAAGTGAAGATATTTTCCTTGGATGGGTAGAGATCACAAGAACAGAGAATACGTATGATTGGAAACGGAAAGAGATTTTAGCAATCTACTGCAATTGTATTTCAACATAAAAGTTTTTTTTTTTCCTACTTCCTTCATTCCTTTCATTCCATTCCTCCTTCTTTCCATTCATCTTATGCTCTACAGGACTTTTCACCATTTCCTAGCAAAAGTAATTTCATATCATTCCTCTTGACTTTCCAACGAAGCATCAAAATCAGGGTTAGCCCAGGCCAGGTGTCTTTAATAATCTTTGAAGTATGTTCTTTATTTTTAAATTTTATTAATGTGACAAAAGTATATGTCCGTAAAAGACCAAAACAACAGTTCGCATTAGGACAGAAGATAAGTCACCCTTAATTCAAAGGTCTGTCTTCAACTGGGACCTTATTTGTCTGGGTTCTCCAGGAAAACAGAATCAGCAGGATATATGTGTGTATGTGTATATATATAAATATATGTGTACACACACACACATATATCTATGTGTATATATATATAAAGTAATTATTATGAGAATTATTATAGGATTTGGTTCATGTGACTGTGGAGATGGGCACATCCAGATTTCATAGGGAAGGCCACAAACTGGGAGCTCCAGTGGAGGTTTTTGATAAATTCCCCAGGAGAACCTGGCTGGCTGAAGTAGAGATGAAGAGTCTTCCTTCTGAATGCTGAAATCATCACTTCTCCTTTTTTAAAGCCTTCAAGTGATTAGATGGGACATCTCTCATTGTTGATGGCAATCTCCTTGGTTAGTTGTAGATGTAATCAGCTATAGATACAATCAATTTACTGATGATTTAAAACCACAAAATATCCCCACAGTAACAATTAGGCCAGTGCTTGCTGACCAAATAACTTGACACCATAACCCAGCCAATTTAACACATGAACTTAACCATCACACAGTTGTAAATTCTGAGTCCAGATTGTAATATGTGTATGTGAGGATTTAATTTCAGACAATGCATCTTAAACTTTGAATGTAACAAGGAAATTGGATTGGAATAAAAAGCAAGATCATTAAAAGAGTTCTTTTCATTGAGGGTCTTCTTGTTTTCACAGTGTTTTAGTTTGCTAGAGCTGCTATAACAAAGTACCATCAACTAGTTGGTGTAAATAGCAAAAATTTATTGTCTCACACCTTTAGAGGATAGAAGTCCAAAATCAAAGTATCAACAGGATCATGCTTTCTCTGGTGGTGGTTTGTGGGAATCCATAAATCAATCTCTATCTCTGTCACATGACCATCGGTCTCCTTCTGTCTTCTGCAACTCCTGGGTTCACATTTTTTCTGCTTCTAAGGGTTCCAGTTATATTGGATTAAGGCTTAAAGTGTTGGCCTCATCTTAATAGAATCATCACAAATGTTATTTATCAATGGGTTCGCACCCACCAGACTAGGGATGAAGCTTTGAACATGTCTTTGAGTGAGATATGATTCATTCCATAACACTCAGTGCTATATTTGGATAACTATTTATTTAGGAATCAACATCAAACTACTTATTACAGATTTCAGCATCTGATGATGCCAAGCCTTCAAACAGTGGAATATTGTGGCCTAGACTATACAGGCAAAGATCATCAGAGAGAAGGGTGAGAGGCAGCATAGTAGTATAAAGGTGTGAGTACTAACTACTGGCAGTCATCCAGTCCTTACCCCAGCTATTGGTGAAGTTTGTCTTTTAACTATTATTTTTCTATCAAGTATTCTTTTTAAAGACTTATTTTTAAAATTTATTTCTTACCCCTTCCCTCCTCCCCCAGTTGTCTGCTGTCTGTGTCCATTCGTTGTTTGTTCTTCTGTGACCGCTTCTATCCTTATCAGCGGCACCAGGAATCTGTTTCTTTTTGTTGTGTCATCTTGCTGTGTCAGCTGTCCGTGTGGGCGGTGCCATTCTTAGGCAGGCTGCACTTTCTTTCCCGCTGGGCGGCTCTCCTAATGGGGCGCACTCCTTGTGTGTGGGGCTCCCCTATGCGGGGGCGTGGCACAGCACTCCTTGTGCTCATCAGCACTGTGCATGGGCCAGCTCCACATGGGTCAAGGAGGCCAGGGGTTTTGGGCCAAGTCTGCTTCCCCCTATCAAGTATTAAGCCTACTTATTTCAGTTCAGTTCATCAAACATCAAGGGTCTACTCTGTGGCTGTCACTCTGCTAGGTAGCAGAGATACAGAGATAAATACTAGCTAGGCTTAATCCTTTGAACAGGTTATCTCAAATGTGATTTAGAAAAATTGCAGTTGTTGGAGCAGAGATTAAAAATAGTACATATCTTTTCTCTTAAAATACTGGATTAGAAAAAAAAAAGATGAAAAACCCTGAGAAAAAGATGATATGTAAATACATTTGTATTCAAGTGGGGCAATTGAGTTATACAGTTTTCTAATCTTTGAAGCCTTAATTTTTGTATTTGTTTTATATTGAGTTTCCTTTCTCACCTCTATTATATTAGGAGAGAAATGAGAGATGAATGAGCTAGATAGGAAGTAAAGAGGAGATAGCAAGTGTGTATATTAAAGGTTAATGGGAAAGAAGATGGGAGATTAAGTTGGAATTGAGAGGAATTGTTAGTGGAGTACTGAGAAGGAAATTGAATGGAACTAACATCAGTTAAGAAAAAAAGAAGAGAAGAGAGACCCAGGAAGCAAACAAAATAGAAAAATATGTGAATACATATTTAGGACTTTCCAGAAAGAGGGATCACTAATCAAGTATTTTTTGTATCTAATTTTAAATGCTACTGAAATTTTAGATTTAAACTTTTTCAGTTTGAATAGAATACTACTACTACTATACAGGAGATATACTTTGGAGAAGGCTGGAAAATAAGAGGGTGTTATTTTATTTTATAGGGAAGCATGCATATCACGGATGAAATAGTATGTATATATTACAAATAATAAAATATTTATATAATCAAATTATATTTAACATATTATTCAACAAAAAATCTGGATAGAAAGTGTTTCTATGACCTGCTGATATTATGTGCTAAAAATGTGATAGTGATCTCCATAAGCTAAATTTACTACTATGAATGAGTTACTAATATAATTGCTTATTTTCTGTCCCTATACCGCTAATGTATAAAAGTGAGAATAGTCTAGATTTTTTTTTAAAAAGCATAAAATGGGCCTTCCATCCTAAGAAATCGTGCAAGTGGACTGTCTCTCAATTTCAACCAGCGATTCATATGAAGAAAATATAATTGACAATTGTATTGCACTGCCCTAGGCATGAGGTAATGTTACTTATGATGGATCAGTAAAAGAGAGGGCTGAGAAGTAGGTCTGTACCAGTGCATCTACAGCACAATACAGGGAATAAGATGCCCTCCTACTCTTGTTTGTCGTGGTCCTGTAGCAGAGCTGGGGGCATCATGTCATCAGTCTGGGCCAGGCATTGCGCTGTTTCACAGCTCCGGGATTGTGAGCTGATTGCATAGAAAGCCTGGTTAAAACTGCAAGTCCAGCTCTTACAAGCTTTGACCTCAGGCAAGTTACTTTCCTCTCTTTGCCTCCGTTTCCATATCTGTAAAACCAGGAAAATAATAGTAAGATTTTGTAGAGTTATTATGAAGAGTATGTAAATGAATAAAGGCAACGTTCTTAGAACAATGCTTGGCACCTAGTAATTGCTAAATAAGAGTTAGCTACAATATAAACTCCTTAAAAGCAGAATTGTTTTATTTTTGTCTATTTAGTTTATTGCTTTATCTCCATTGCCTAGTCTGTAGTAGATTCTCAATAACTTTTGTTTAATGAATGAACAAATTTGATATCTTAGGTAAACTATTAAAAAGGAAATCGTAGAATGCAGCAAAGTGTGTTCTGGCCTATGAAGTATTTCTATACTTTATTAGAAATTAATAAATTAGGATTCTGGCATATGCTTTAGTCTTTTATAAAATGAGTCATATTTCTTCAGTAAACCAGGACCTGATCTCCTTTGGAAAGTTGATAAGATACAATTTCTGAACCTGTGAAAATTGCAATTCAGCTGGATCAAAGCAATTTGTATGACTGAGAGAATTTGGAAACCCAGAGCAACCGTTCACCATCTGTGTAATTTCAGCCAAGTTGCCTAATCTCACATATGTTCCTTTGAGATCTATACTATTAGAACAAATGTCATACTTACCATAAAGGGTTTTTTAAAAGGATGAAATGAGATAATTGATACAAAGTGCTTTGCATAGTGCCTAGTAGCTAGGAAACCCTGACTAAATATTTGCTCCCAAACATATGTTAGTTAATTTATTAATCCCACCAACATTTAATAAAGTACTTTTCATGTCAGATACACAAAGATAAATAAGATATGGGTTCTAACCCCATGAACTTCCAATGTAGTTATGTTGGGGGACAAGTTAAAAGGCATTTACCAAATAGTAGAAGTGCTTTTATGGAGAGATAATGGGGCATTGCGAGAGCACACAGCAATGGAACTTGAATCAACAGTAAGCTGGAGAAGGTCAAGGAAGGCTTCCTAAAAGGAGAGTTGTCTGAGCTGAGACTAGAAGCAAGAATAGGTTTAAAAAGCAGAAAGGAAGCTGTCGTAGTACAAAGTATGGAGAAAAGAGAAAGCATGGATTTTTCTTTAACAATTTAAAAAGTACTCAGTATAGCTGACGGAGTGAAAATATGGAAGGCTGCTTACATATTCTGTTAAAAATAATAAGAGAAAAATATATATTGACACAGATACTTTTATATATTACTTGGATTCTCTCCCAAATCTCCAAAAAGAAAGTAAGGTAGGTATTATTTCCTTATTTTGTAAATGAGGGCACTAACTTTGATTTTAGAGATCAGCTTGTGGTCATGTACCTATTGTTGTAAGTGAAAATTAAGTCTTAATTCTTCTTTTTTTGCTGTGTGTTCTTCTGTCTGCTTGTATTCTCATTAGGTGCCTTTGAGAACCAATCCTGGGACCTTCCAGAGTGGGAAAGAGGCAATCATTCTCTTGTGCCACCTCAGCTGCCTGATCTGCCACATCTCTTATTATCTCCTCTGTGTGTCTCTTTTTGTTGTGTCTCCCTGATGCGCCAGCTCTCTGTGTGGACCAGCACTCCTGCTCATGGCAGCATTCCTGTGTGGGCAGTACCCTGCATGGGCCGGCACTCCACATGGGCCAGCTCGCCACATGGGCCAGCTTGCCTTTACCAGGAGGCCTTGAGCATTGAACCCTGGGCCTCCTATATGGTAGACAGGAGCCCAGTTTCTTGAGCCACATCCACTTCCCTCTTAATTCTTCTTGTGTTCAGTTTCTGAGGCCTCTGAGCCAGCATAGAAAGAGAAATATGGCCTCTACTTAAACAATTTTGAAAAATCTGGTAATGTCAGATACTTTTTGGCAGATACAATAATTTTCTTTTCTTAATTACAACTACATGCACATGACTTGACTAGTAATATATTTTGAAATTTTGGTATTTTGTAGAAATGTTGTATTACCATAAGGCTAATGTTTACTAATTATAAAACTAGTTAATTTGTCTGGTCAAGATGTATTTAATGCAGGCCTACTATGTTCTGGACCTACTGCTAAATAGAACATATATCATCTGATCTAGTCTTTACAACAACCCTGTATGAATGTTGTATTGTTTCTTCCTTTTTAATAGATAAGGAAACTTTTAGAGCAGGGGCTTAACCAGGGGTCCATGGAGCTCCAAGGGGTCTGTGAGCTTGAGTTGAAAAAAACATTTATCATCTTTATTTTCTCTGACCTCTGATGTTGACTGTCATCCAGCTATCTGCTGCTACATTCTGAGAAGGATTCTGTGGTTTTCACCTGACCAGCAAAGGGGTCTGTGGAACAAAAAAGGTTAAGAACCCCTGTGCTAGAGAAATATAAAAATTCCCCCAAGATCAATCTAGCTAGCAAAAGGCAGAGCTGCAATTTCAAGCCAAGGTCTATCTTACTCCAGGGCCCAACTGTAATTCAGTTTTAGAATTTTATAACAGTTATGTTTTTATATGTTGATTTTATAGTATTTTGTTTGTTATATGCATTTCCCACAGGAATTTTACTACTTTTTAAACTCGGAATATTGCTTAGATATGGAATTAAGAATGAACATTTTTTTGTGTGCTGTAGTATAGTAATTTCTATTCAATTTATTGATTTTTTATAAATTATTCATGTTATTTCATAGATGTCTTCTTAGAACATTTCTCTGTAGTATTTTTCACCAGAATTCCTTTCCTAAAACTTAATACTTCCGTTTTTTGGTAGCTTATATTTTATTTATTAAACACATATTAATAATTTATATTTACTTAGGTAGAGATAAAATTATTGAGTAAATTTTGCTTTATTTTAATAAGGTCAAAATTTCCCTTATTAAATGGAAAGATTTAGATGTAAAAGAATGAATTATTCTAAGGCTATATTGCTATAAGAAGCACCAGTATATTTCTGGTTTTAATCTGAATGAAGAAAGATGAAAACAGAATATGAACATTGAGTCTTGGCATTTGAAGGTGGTGGCAATGAAATCTTGAAATAGGTTTAAAATGTCATCTTCATTTTTTGTTTGTTTGCTTGTAGGACTAACATACACACGTCCTTTAGATCAAGGCTGAAGCTTCTGAATAAAATTATAAAATCCAAAGGTCTTTTTCTGTTTCATAATATTAACTTAAATATTTGTTCTATTTCTTCAGTTTTACCCGGTTTTGTTGTTGGGGGAGGTTTGGTTGTTTTGGGCAAAAAGAAATCAAGAATGATAAAATTTGTTCTTTCGGTGTAACTCCTGAAGTTGTAAGAGTTTGCTTTTTTGGGTTTCTTTGCAGAATACAATCTTCAGATTGTAATTGTAATTAAGATTGTATTTGTAATTATAATTCAGATTTTAATTGTAATTGTAATTAAGAAAAGAAAATTATTGTACATTTAGAAGTTTTCTGTGCCTGCCTTTCCTATGTACACATCCTTTTTATGACTGGAGGATTGGTAGAACTGTGAACTTTTGCAATCTGTGGAACAGGCTGAACCATTTGGAGACTTTGATTAATACTGCTGGTCCCCTAATGGTCCATTTTAAATCCTGAACTCTGGGGTGAATACGTTCCCTTCTATAAAGACTGTGATTCACATGCCTCCCTTAGCATAGATAGCACAAAGCATGGGCTTTTGTCTTTTGTCTCACAAGAAGAAATGAGTGGCTGTATAATGCCAGTTGCATATATTACTGAAGTGTTACAGAGGAGCGGAAATTACCCAGTCAGAATAGATATGTCTCTGTAGCCTTCCATCGGCATTCTAATAGCCACAGAGTTTATCTTAGTCTGAATGGAGCTCTAAGTTATTAATTGTTTTAATGATTTCATTGATTTCTGTTAATCTAAGTAATGTGCCTTACTAAGCTCGGTAGTTTATTTTGCTTTTCAATTAACCTTTTACTTTTGTTATATCATTTATTATTAAAAACAAAGGTTTCATCTGCATTTTAATGATATGCCTATCTTGGTGTATTATGAATTACATATAGGTACTGTACAGCGATTTTCATGAATAGTCCAGGGTAATGGCAAACTGTAATGGATCAGTATTTTCATTACAGGCTATCATTGATATCAAATACTTTTGAAAATTTTTTGAATAAATGAATAATCTTTATTTTTAAACAAAATAGTTTATAAAGATTCTAAGAGTACAACCATGGAAAAAATAGAATGCTTTAATTTAGATTTTAATTCCTAAAATTTAGAAATAATGCTAAATCATTTTAGTTAATCATTTTAACTTAATTATATTATTTAATTATATAAATTAATAGATGCAAATATGTATTTTAAAAACATTGAAATTTAAATCAATTTTTGAAATAGTGTGTTCTAGAAGAAGGATATTTTTGTGTATACTTTTACTGGGTTTATAAAATATTTCACTGAACTATATAGATTATTTGATATTCAAACACTCTGCCTAAGTGGGGTCTTAATTTACTTCGTTATATATAAAGCTATCTTTGTATTTATATAAAACATTAGTGAAATGGTCTCACCATGATACTGAACAAGGTTCTCTGCTCTTCATTCCTGGGGAGTCACATATTCACATATAACTTTTGTACCAATTAAAAAAATCGTTAATAGAAAACATTGTAATTGATTAATCTTTGTATGTTTACAGCTCACTTTAATTGCTGAAAAATGCCATTTGTCAGCTTCGTGTTCTATTGACAATGCTATTGATTTATCTAAATTTGGCTTTGTCTTGTCTCTCGTACATAAAGCTCACATATGCAGTTCAAATGGGAAATGACTGTATTGATTTCCTTAACTTGAACCCAAATGCTAAAGATTTTTGGATAAGCTTTCTCATTACTTAAGCCAAAATCAATAAGAAAGAGCATCTTTTAATGAAAGAGCAGTTTGAGCAACGTACTTCAGAAATAGGGTCCTGTTCATTCTTTGCTTTACAAATCGATCTCCTAGGTTCCTTAAGTGAGGCCCAATTGGTTGACATTGTGGTTTGTCTTTATGTGTAAACTTGCAGCCTCAGAAAAAAGAAGATGAGTTGCAGAGACAGTGGAAAGAAATTCTCTTCCTGAGAAAGAAGATGGTCCTTTAACAGGTATAAAATCCAGTGTTGAAATGCAACACTACTTATCCAAATATGCCAAAGAATTTTTATATTTGTTAAATTTATGCTTATGTGTTTTATGATTGCACAATATTTTTCCTTTCTTTATTCAGTGGTTTATCGTTGTAATACCTGTATAGGCACATTATATGCTTCTAATACCTATCTGATTTTAACATTTGCTTTTATTTTGCATTACTTCTGCTCATTGCTGCAGCTTGTGTTTACTTGATGCGATCCAAAAACATTCCACTGAAAAGTCAGGTCATTTTTTAAAGAATTTTTTTGTTTGAATGATCTTTTATCCTCATTTTCTTAATGTCAAACTTCCCATTTTCTGCAGGAAGACAAGCATAGGATGTGAGCTACAGAAATTAAGTGCCTATTGTGAGAAACAGCAGAATGACCTGAACATATAAAACAAGGTATATGGACAGGCCAAACGTCAGGTACTGTACTATGATATCATTAACTTCTGTGAACTACATAAATTAAGCTGATTATGCCTTCACTTAATTAACTGAGAATGACCTATTGATGCATAGGCCGAGTTAGCTAGAGACCGCTTGCTGCACTGTACTTAATTTATTGGTTTTCTATTAGTTCTTCTCTTGCCTGTGATTGTTGAGGGAAAAAAAAAATGTCCATTTAAGTCTGTGTCCTAAAGTGTATTTTATGCATCATGAGAGTATATTGAAAATTTTATTCAGAGTACCATTTTTTCTGTTTTCATGTGCTTCATTTTTTTAATCAACAATGCTTAGGTTGATGTGGAGAGTTTATTCTTATTGTTACATATAATTTGGTTCTAGAAGGAAATAAATATAAAATTCATACTGGTTAATGTGATACTATTAAATGATCTTTATAAATGATTTCTTGTATATATTTTAAGATCTTGCTTCAACTAAATTTTTGAAAGTAATTACTAATATTACTGCTGGACTATAGTGTTGTGAAGCAATCTCAGTGATGAAAGTTCTTAAGTAAACATTTAGATTTCTGGAAATTTTCTCTAGAAACTCACTTGGGAGATTTTTCTAAATAAAAAGATTATAGTGTGACTTCTCACTATCAATTTCTTGTGATAAGTATGATTAATATCTATGAGAATATCTTCAGACAAAAATGTATCCTTCAAATTTTGATCTTTTATTTACTGATTTTGTGATAGCTGATTTATTTCACTATGCTGTCCTCTACTAGGTAGTCTTGATAATCCAGTCATCACAGTATATTTATCAGATCAATATATTCTCAGTATTCTCACACTAGAATATTTTATTAGAGGCTGTTATTCCAATTTTAGGTATAAGTATTTCAATATTTACTACAGATAAATAATGTAATAAACAGGATCGTTCAAAATAATAAATAAATATAGAGAAAGTATGTCATTAGTAGATGCTAGGTGACAGAGCTTTGGTAATTCACTTTATCTCTTTCAAAACTCAGGTACTTTATCTGGGAATAGACTTTATTATTGGGCTTTGATTCAGAACTATTGTACTTCTCAATTCTCATTTCCTGTGCAATAATTCTCGTTAAGAATTTGACTGGCCTACTTAAACTTTCAGGCATAATTTACTGAATTTTCAGAGAGAAATTATATGCTATTGCATAATTTGTAGATTTGGGGTCTCACAAAGTAGTTGTTATGTACCCTTTGGAAATATCAAATGACTACTGTATCTTGAAAACCTAATGTAGATTTATGTGGGAAAGTAAGAGGAGATAAATGTATAAGTATTAAGAAGACAGTACAGAAGCTCACATGTACTTTGTTATTTATGAGGTTTCTATCAGACACTGAAGTGGAGATGTTAAGTAAGAGTTGTATATATGGGTTTGAAGTTTAGGAAAAAGTTTTGAATTGGAGATGTAAATTAGGAAATTGTCAGTATATAGATTGTAGTAAAGCCAAGAAAAGTGATGAGATGACCAAGAAGTGAATGTTGAAAGAAAAAGAAGAGAATCAATTAACAAGACCTATTGACACTCCAATATTAAAAGGTCAAGGATCTGAGGAACCAGGAAAGGAACTGAATAGCCAGTGAGATTGGAAGAAATTGAAGGAATTGCTGTGTTGGAAGCTGAATGAAGAAAATAATTCAAAGGGAGGGAGTGAGCCACCTGTGTTAACTGCTTTTCATCCTCAAGTAAGATGAGAACTAAAAGTTGAACACTAAATTTTGCAATGTGGAATTCTTGGGTTATCTTGACAAAAGCAGTTTTAATGACTTGGTGAGTGCGTATTTATCCTGATTGTAACGATTTGCATAGTATAAAATACAAGAAATAGGACAATAACTGGAACAATGTCTTGAGAAATCAAGAGCTGATGAGTTCTAGTGGACAAATGGAAGTTTCAGCAATAGCTAGGAGCTGAACAACTCTAGTATAAGTGTGAGATGAGGGAAGGTGGAGATTATGTGGTGGTTTTGACCTTATTCAATTTCTCAGTGAAGGAAGAAGTAGGGTATCAGTTAACAGTAAGGATGCAGAAGATATGCCAGAGTATTGAGGAGAGAAGATAAAGTATGAAATACTTTTTACTGCCTCATGGCCAGAAAAAATGATTGCTAGGCAACCTTAAGGACACATTTGAAATTAATATTCATGACTCTAAAGTTAGACTGGTCAGCATGGTTGTATGTTTCTCTCTAGCCATGATCAACTATGCAGTTGCAGACATAGAGTAAGTGGTAAATGAGACTCAACAAGCTTAGGTTTTGCTAACTAGGAGGTGACTGGGTTGATCAAGAAGATGGTGCTGTATGCAAGACAATGAAAATGTCTTGAAATAGAGCTGGTTAATGAGAGGACAGGACATGGCAAGAGGAAGATTAGTGGGAAGGTGGTAGGGTCAATGGATTGTGGGTCCCAGTGTGACTTAAGGATTGTCAAAAGTGGAGTAATAGAAGTAGTAGGTTGGAAGAACAAGAGGTATTGAGTATACTGGAAATTATGGAAGGGTTTGCAATATTTTGAAATTTAGGATGTAGGACGTTCTCACTGTTATGAAGAAAGTCGGGAAACTATTGAAATGATCAGCTATGACAAGGAATTCTAGAAAGAAAAGATATATAAATAGACCATAAGGATATGAAAAGATGTTTACTTTCTGTCAGAGTAGAAAAATTAAAATTATAGTAAGATATACATTTTTTACTGGTTAGATTCCCCAAAATCCAAAGGCTTATCACAGTCGTTGCAGGCAAGACATATTATCATACATTGCATGTAGAAGTGAAAAATTATTTTCTATACAAAAATTAAATAAAAATTATATAACCATTATGAACCAGTGATTATGATGTACCATAAACTTAGGAGGATGATTAACTCAGCAATGTTCTTAAAGTTTAAAAAAATGACTGGATTAAAAAAACCATAGTTGAGTTTAAATGCAAAATAACATTTAACATCACATCAAGATCTCCAAATATATATAACATATTTTTTATTATTTCTGTGCCATTAGCACAATATACAATATATTACATAAATTATTCTTTTATCTACCCAACATTTCTTAATCTCGTGCTTTACTCTAAGGACTGCATTTGGGTGTTATGAATATAAAAATGAATGAAATACATCATTTTCTTCAAGCAGCTCATAACCTAGTGAATAGAGGGGAAACTGTGTGCAACAATTTTAATATTAATATGAGAAATTAAGTATTGTGGGAGAATGATGCACATGTTGCTCTGAGAAAGTTAGGTCAAGTAACTTTTCTAGTAGAAATGAATTGAGTAATATTAAGTATTCTAAGTATTCTGGCTTACTTGAGTAAGAGACAATTTATACCCAAATAATCATACTGGGCTTCTTTTACCTCATCTGAAAATAAGGGAATGTACCTTTTCTCTTCTTGACTTATCATGTGATGTATGAAACACGAGGTTTCATAAATTTGTGATCTTTGACTTTTTAAATAAATATCTGAAATGTCTGACAAGGCTCTTAAATTACACTTGCTTGTATTTGCTTGTCACTATTGTTTATGGAATGTATTATTTTCTTAGCTTACTTCAAAAGTAAACGTTTTAATTACCTTCCTTCCTAGAATAATTATTTAGAATGCATGATTAAAGTGATGTTATTGCCATTGTGATTCTCCTGTAGTAATACATTATACTACTATAGTGATCTTTTGTACAAACGTCAGCTCTAATTTTTAAAATGAGGCAAATTTAGAATTTAAGTACACTTTTTTACTGATAAGCTATCACATTCCATCTAGTGGGAAGAAATTTACTATAGTCACTTTTAAATTTTCTAAATTTTTTCCATTTTCAAAATTAATATTTGTCCAGAAACATGCTTTGCGTTTAGCACTTTCTATAGATATTTGTAATAGTATTCTTCCATGAATAACAAAATTTACAGTGTGATCTTTCAAACTGCAAAATGTTTTGACATTTTTATAATGGAATAATAATTATGTAGCCATTTGGTACTTAATATTCCATAGTCCTAATGTGGGAAAGGATCTTAAAGATGCTTTAATCTCATCTCTTTATTTTATAAACTAGCAAAATGAGGTCATATGTGACCTCAACCAAAATGTATCTTTAAATGTATTGACTAATATACTACCATATTAAAATGCAATGTTTTGTGGCATATACTTTTCCAAGAATATAGAATGTATATAATATGAAATGTTATGTGTAATTTTAAAGTTCATGGGCTTATTAATTATTTATTTACTTCAAAACTCATTTAGAGAAGTTATAGGTTTGCATCTTGCATCAGTGTGGTCTATTTGTTACAATTAATGAAAGAACATTTTTATAATTGTACCATTTTATAATTGTACTCATTTATAATAAGGTTCAATGTTTGTGGTGTGCATTGAAAACACTGACAAACGTATACTTGAGCAAATATTTGGTATAACCATTGAAAATTTGGAAAAATCTGTACTTTCAGTGATTTTGATTTTAGAAAATTCGTTCCAGTGGTCCCAAAAATATTTCTTCTGAGTTTTAAGCCCAATGAGCTTAATTTTAGATAGTCTTATGCTTGTAACCATTTGCATTTGTTTATCTTATTTAATATAGGAATACCTATAAACTGTTATTTACATAATTACTAAAACAGGTGAGTATACTTTCTATACTATCTAAAATTACTTGAGTGGAAAATTTTTGGAAGGTTCCATGGTTCTTGATATTCTTTTTACTTACATTAAAGGTTTAATTTGACATTTCTCTTTGGGTTAGCATCCCTTTAGGATGGAGTCTGGGCATCATGAACAACCAGTCACCATGAACAACCAACCACCTTAGCAAACAGAATAATTGCTACCATTCCTAACACACACACACAAAAGTAAGCTAAGACAGGATAAAGCTTTTATCATCAATTGATTCTTAGAAGTCCTTTCTTGATATTTCAGCCCCCAGGCTTATATCAAAGTTGTTTCTTCAATGTGGAAACTTCAAGCTTACAATTCACCAGTCCTCAGACCCTGATCATCAAAGCAGACCTGCCCTGTGATCCATGGTTAAGGACTTGCTTTCTTAAAGTGATCCTTAATGTTATGATTTAGCATCAAGATCTAAAGGTGCTGTTATGAGAAGATAAATTAGGAAACCAGAAGATTATACCCTTTGGCCTTCACTGAGATCTTTCTGAGCAGGAGCACTTGTCTCCAATTTCTCTTTGACCCATCATTGCTTTCATATGGCAGCCACTATGCAGTATTCTTGCTTGACTTACACATGGTACCTGAATGATTGACATGTGTTTATAAGCCATATTGCTGTAGTAGTTGTTGAGAGTCCTAAAACCAAAGGAGTCTATACAGCTTTACAATATCTTCTTTTTAGCAACTTTTAAAAAAAAATGCCAAAACGCATGTTGTTTCTGACAATACTATTAAAACCTCAATTTCCTTATTCTTAATTTTTGTTCTATGATTGTATCTCATTTGAACCTATCGGGTTGATTTTTTTTAGTTTATTCTCATTACTTGGAAAAAATCATGATTTTAAAATCATCAGTCATCATCATCCTTATTATTCTAATTATGATTTAAACAATAGAAAATCAGATGATGTGTGATTTCTTGGTATTGCCTGCTTCTCAAGTTGCCATCATTTTATCAAACTTTCCTCATATGTCTTGTGTTTTAATTTGTTTTCATTTATGATTAGGTGATAAGCACATAGTAGATACTTAAGTTACTTCATTGTTCTGCTTGACAAATTATTTTAAATAGGCACATGATAAGACAGAAATGTTAGATCTTTCTTATTAAATGTCTTAATAATACCATTCCTCAGTCATTTGCCAATTGATCTTCTAGTCCTATCAGTTACCCTGCTAAATATCTTAAATCTATTTCCTTTTCTTTCTCAGTGCCTTGCCATTTAGTGCACATCTTTTCAGTCTCTCTTTTTCTTTGGCACTCTTTCTACCATTTTGGCCTCTATACCTTCACTGCATCAATCAAGTCTGTCAGTGTCCTTTTTTCAACAGCATGTGCTTACTTTGTCTCTGTATCACATTTTGGTAGTTCTCCCTGTAGCCCAGTTTGATAGGATTAACTCCAATTTTGAAAGAAGTTCTACTGTGGTTAAAATGCTATCAAACAGCATCACATGCTACAGAGAAATCTTTTGTGAAAGAAAAAGTCAAACAATTTGGTAAACTTCATTCTTGTCTTATTTTAAGCAATTGCCACAGCCACCCCAGCCTCCAGGAGCCACCACCCTTATTAGTCAGCAGCCATCACCAGGAGGCAAGCAAGAACCTCTCTCAGCAAAAAGATTATAACTCGCTGAAGGCCCATATGATGGTTAGCATTTTTTAGCAATAAAGTATTTTAATTAAGGTATGTACATTGTTTTATTAGACATAATGCTATTGTGCACTTAGTAGAAAAGAGTATAATGTAAATATAACTTCTATATGCACTGGAAAACCAAAACATTCATGTGACTACCTTTTACTGTGGTGGTCTGGAACCACGTCCACAATGTCTCTGAAATATGCCTGTATTGCTTTTTGTTGTTGTTGTTGTTTAAACTGGGGTCACCAGAAAGGTGAAAGAGAAGCTGACTCAAGTGGTACTTTGTGGTTCTCATTCTCATTTCAACTGCAGTTCAGTTTTGTGTATTTCATATTTTAGGCCCAACTAAAATTATATTTGAAGAAAAAGTGTTAGTCAACAATTGCTGTGGTCATTCTGTACAATGAACAACTCCAAAATCTCAGTGTCCTACAATAAAAACATTTACTTTTCTCCATCATAGGTCTTTGGATTGGCTGAAGTGGCTTTCTTGCAGGTACTTCAGGTTATCTCCACATATCTCCCTTTCAGGTATCAGTGATTGGCCTTTCTCATGAAGCATGTGGATGTACCAGAGACAAGTCAAACAATACAAGCACATTTCAAAATTCATCCGTGTCCCATTTCTGTCTGTTCATGTTACATTGACCAGCAATGTCACAACATCATGAAGTACCTTCCACCCATAAAGAAACCATGGCAAGGGCATGGGGGATGTTGGCGATTGAACCATGTCCCTCACAAAAGGTATGTTCAGGTCTCAAGCCCTAACCCCAAGTGTGTAAATCCATTTGTAAATAGAACTTTTGAAATTTTTTTTAGTTAAGGTGTGCCCAAACTGAATGAGGATAAGCCTTAATCCAATGTGGCTGGAGTCCTTATAAGCAAAGGAAATTAGATATGGGGGAAGCCACAGGGAACAGCCAGAAGCTGGAGGTCAACAGAACCTGGAAGTAAAAGGAGAAGATGTCACCATGTGCATTGCCATGTAATGAAAAACCAAGGAACCCCAAAGTTTGCTGGCCAGTCATAAGGCACTGACACAGTGAGAAGCAGACCAACTAGTGACTGAAAACTTGAGACAATAAATTCCTGTTATGAAGCCAGCTCATTGTGTGGTGTGGCAGTTTGAGATTACTTAATGAATCCCAAAAAGAGAAAGATTTTGTTTGCAAACTAATCTGTTCCTCTGGGTGTGAAAACCTTTCCTTATATTTAATTCAGTTGGGGGCCTTTGATTAGATTACCTGTTAAGATTGCTTTGAGGGCTTCTTAAAGAATCTTTCGTTATTATTGTTTATTTTTGTTGTTTATTGAGAACTTTTTGATTCAACAATGTCAATAAGGCATGACTCAGGTTGTGTCCCCACCCCCTTGGTGGGCCTGATATAAACGGACTCACATGGACAAAGAGACACACAGAAGGGAAAGTTCTGTCATTTTTGATCTTGCCATTTGATAGAAAGGAGAAGGCTCAAAACAGCTGTGCACTCCAATTGAACCATTTTGCCTAATAGCTTATAGTTGACCTTGTGAAGAGAGGAGGATAGCCGAAACAGATATAGGAAGTCCTAAGAGACAAGCCCTATGCCAGCCTCCAGCTGAAATCAGGTAGAAGAGGAGCAGCTGAGCCTGAGAGAGGACGCCGAGAGGAGAAGGCTGAAACTCACAGAGGTCGCCTACAATCTTGTTTCAACACATGGGAGCTGACTTTGGTGAGAAAGTACCTCTTATGGTACCTTGAGCTGGACTTCCCACGGTCTTGGGACTTTGAGCTTTTACCCCAAATAAATACCCTTTAAAAGCCAACAGATTTCTGGTACTTTGCATTGACATCTCTTTGGCAGACTAATACATATAATAATTATTTTAGCAGCCAGGAAATTAAGACATAGGGAATGATTTATTGTGAACAAATAATATTTTCTACCACAAAAATGCTTAGTTCTTCTAAACAAAAGTTTTCAAACAACTGATACACCAGATAAATTATACAACTCTTCAGAGAAGAAATAAAAGCCTGCAATATTTCTCCTTATTTAACCTTTCAGACTTGTCTCCTACTACTCTTTTTTAATTCTTAGCATTACTTGCAACAAATTAATCATAAATCTTTACATATGCATACATCTTTTCCTTGGTTTGAATGCCCTGCCTCCTCTGCTGGCGAAATTATTTCTCATCCTTTATTATCCAGCTCAATTGTTAATTCTTGCTATCCCCAAATAAAGCATTTTTCTGGCTGAAATTAATAAAAACTATAAATCTTAAAATCAAATGACTCATGGGTAGGCATAGGTACATATATTTGATCCAAACAAGATTTCTCGTAAAGCAGAAATCTTTAAGGGAATGCTGCGGAGACTGGTTTTGTCCAGTTAAAATTCAAGAACTTTAAATCAAGTACTTAGGGTGGATTACTTATCCTAGGTTTTATTATACAATAATTCCAGAAAGGGGTACATCATGATATGAGAGTAGTATAGATTTTACATTTAAAAAGAAGAATTTGCATAATATAGACAATAAGTGACATTCAGTAAAGCTTTCAAATTACTTTCTTGTTAGGGAATAACTAAAATCTTTTGCTCATAAAAGAGATTATGTGTGGAATGCATCACTCTTCTTGTTTTATCCAAAGTTCAGCTAACACTCTACTTTCTGTCCCATATGATTATTGAATCACACTGTGCTGCAATGGTATATTGACTTCTTATATTAGAAATCTTATTATTCATTTTTTGCTTATATACCTGTTCAAATCACAGATTATAAATAACAGATTAAATCACTTGTACAGCTAAGAAGGGGCAATGGTTAAGCTAATGTGTAAACTTGGCAAGGTAATAGTGCCCACGTGTTTGGTTGAGCAAGCACTGGGCTAATTGTAATACAAGGGCATTTTACGAACTTTAATCATAAGTGCTTATGCATAAGCAATTGCATAGATGGCAGGTTATATCTATTATCAACTAAGGAGATTGCCATCAGCAATGAGTGACATTCTATCTAATCTGTTGAAGGCCTTAAAAGGGAAAGTGATTGCAGCTTTCAGAGAGACAATTCCCATCTCTACCTCAGACAGCCAGCATTTCCTGGGAACTCATCAAGGACCTTTATCAGAGTATCTGGTTTGCAGCCTGCTCTGCAGAATTTGGACTTGTTGTGTGAGATGTTGTACAAATGTTGTGTGAGACAATTTTATAAAATCTCACACTATTTACAGATATCTCCTGTCAGTTTTGTTTCCAAAGAGAGCCCTGACTAATGTAGCTTGGTACCAAGAGTGGGGATTTTGTGAATCAGAATCTTAAAAATGGGATTTCTGAATTGTTTTGGGATTTTTGCAATTTGATTTCTCCTCTGATTGGATTCAAGGGCACTAATGACTTCCTTTCCAATAATCAGGAAGCCACTGATTGTCCATGGCATGAGTTGGCAATAGAGATATGCAAAATATCACCACTGGAGACTGCTACTTCCATGCTTATAAGAGGCAAGGATCTGGATGAGAGTGTTTTTTAGCACCTTAACAGAGTTTTGTGTCGTACAGGGTACAATGTTGTTGGCTGCCTATTCCTAAATACTCTGGATACAGTTACAAAAGAAAGGGATGGGCTGACGTCTGCAAATTAGCAAATTAAGTGCTACATGAATGATGTGAAATTTTCTACTTGTGCTTTGAAAGAATATCTTGTTTCATGCAGCTGCAGACTTGAGATCTCTGAAAACCAGATTCACAGTCTCATTGTACAAGTAGCAGAGTTACAAGGGAAACTAAAATCTCAAACTCACAGAGTCTGCTGTTAAAATGAGGCATTATTTGTAAAGGAATGGAACCCTGAGGATTGGGAAGGAGACATATAGGTTAAAGATGATATCCGTGGGGAAACTGAAACCCTAAATTCTGCTGTGACTTTGTCAGATAAACCTGTAATGATCTGCCCTGTGGAGACCACCCAATGTCAAACTTGCATCTCCCAGCCTCCAGCCTGCACCAGGAAGTCTGGACCTCCTCCCTGCCCTGAGGTAGGTATGACCCAACTTCAAGCCTGCACTGCCCAATTTCCAACCTGTCCCAAGGGGTCCACCTTCCCCCTGCCTTAAAGAGACTATTGCAAAAGGTCTTTCTTTATTCCAGTTTATGGTTGCAAAATGCTCTATGCTGTACTTGTAAAATAATAACTGCAAGGAATGTTTTCCTGGGTGGTGCAAGTCTACTCCCTGTACTGTGTGCTTTGCTTCATGCCATCTTACCATTTGTATTGTACTTACTGTGCTACTACCCTTGGGAAGAAAAGTAACTTGAGGTCAAAGCTGAATATGGGTTTGTATGTAACTGAAATGAATGTGCAACATTACTAGTTAAGCAAACATTACTTTGACAGCTCAAGCTTCTCCAGTTTAACCATGCTGTGTTCATTGTCCTGTGGGCGCCATATACATCATACTATAAACAGGAAACTTAGAACTTCTGTGGTAGATGGAAGAAATGAAAGAACAAGGATGTGCAAGAATAGGATCCCACTGGGTCCTGAGAGCTGATTGTTAACATCTCTTCCCAATTCCTTATTCCATGGTATTATGTTAGTAGCTTGAGATTGGTCATGGTAGGAGGTTTTACACCATGGAAATTGGAAAATGCTATAAACAAGGACTTGTTTTTCAGAAACCCAGATTACTAGCATACTTTCTGCAAGAGTCAAGTCCTGTATTTTCATGTAAATTTTTATTACCTTTCTTATAACTGCCAAATTTAGTAAGTTCTATTTAAAATTTTATTTCATTTACTTCCTAGTGTTAATTTCACTTCAACAAGTTCTTTTTTTACTTAAAATAACTGTGTTGGGGAGCAGATGTGGCTCAAGTGATTGAACTCCAGCTTCTCACATGGGATATCCTGGGTTTGGTCCCCAGTGCCTCCTAAAAACAAAAACAAACAACAAGCAAAAAAATGAAAAATCAAACAAAGGGTAGCTCAACAGAGGTTGAGCACTGGCTTTTCACATAGGAAGGTCCCAGGTACAATCCCCAGCCCTGGTACCTCAAAAATGAAAATAAACAAAAAAATCTATGTGACCAAATATATATTTTTTTCTCTTCAGCCCAAATTCGATTTATTTTCCCCAGAATTCTTGTCATATATTTATTAAAAATCCCACTATAATTATTACATATTTCAAAATTAAAATGACTATCTTAGTTATTATTATGAATGTTATTGAGTTAAAATTTTGTATAGTTGCATTTAAGAGCTATCTATTAATTCCAACTATTAATTTTCAAGGAATTATGAATTCATTTAAGCAATTTTCAAATTTATATGCAAAATTTGAAAGTGACTAGTTTAAAAAAGATTTTCTGTCTCTCTGCCAGGAGTTTTAAATCTTAAAAACAGTAGGTAAACTAATTTCCTATTTAATACTATTCAAATAGACTGTTCTAAAAAGTATAAAATATAAAGTTTAAGTAAATGTTATCAAAAAGTAGCTCTGCACTTACAGATAAAACTGAAAAATCTAGACTACGAATTGTATAAATTTGTAGGTTTTCTGATTTTGTTGTCGGGGAATGCATGGAGCTGTGTCCATAAGCCTGTCGTCCATGCCTGGGGATCTATAGCTCCATTTATCACGGTGCCCAGCAGAATAGTCAGTGGCTCAGGAACTTACTAATAATCATAAATGATTAGAAATACAAACTAATATTGTTGGTAGAGAATCTGTCTCTCAAAAACAATGACCAATTGTTATTTTTATTTACATAAAAACCAATATCTCCAGGAGTAAACAGGATCATCTTTACTCATTGATAATTAAAACATGATTAGAAACATACATCATAGTATTTGCTGTGTTTGGGGTTTGCCCATGTGCATTTATACTTCATTAAAATTATCTGTTTTTTTAAATCCCTAACTTCAGAGTCTTACTTCTCCTAATCCTAACCTTTATTCAGATTAAATTTCTTCCTCAACCAATTTGTGGCACTTTATTCATAGTACAACTTTCAGCAATTTAGTTCATGGTTCACTTTTCCCATCTGTTCAGGTGGGAAAACACTACTACCTATTTTATATTGCTGTTGTGAGGATTAAATGAGATAATTCTCATAAAGTAAGAGTAAAAAGTATAAAGAGCATAAAGTAAAGAGGGCCTAACACAGTAAATAATACTTATGGAGCATTTGTTCATATTATTTTTCATGAACTATCTTCTTTGTAGATTCATTCCTTAGGTCTTATATTAATAGTAACTCCCTTCCATAACTACTCAGTGTTGATTTTAACCAAATAAGGAGTTAGATTATCTCTTTATTTTCTAGTTCTAGGCTATGAGGCTCTTGAGGGGAGAGTTTGAATTTTTATTCCTCGTGAAATCTCAAATCCATAATGCTTTGTCATATTTAAAGTGGATTTAAAACAAACAATTGTTGATAGTGAGTGTAAGGATAGAAGAAGGAAAGAACAGTTACACTTCCTTTTCATAGCATAGTGTACCTGCAAAGATTTCCCATTTGCACCTATGCTCTCTTGTTCATGCCATGCTCATATTCACAAGCACTCACATTTCTTGTTCATGTCAGGTGTAGTTAATTTTCAGAATTCTTGAGAGCTTAATTAAAATAAATTAGAATTGATTTCTTTAAAAAAGACAGTGATTCATTGGAAAAATTATAGCATATAGTAAAATTTAATAGGAAAAGTAGATGGTATTGGGTTTTTTTTGGTTAAAGTTGCAGAATTTTATTTTAAAATTATTTATTTGTTCTTAAGTGGTTAGATTACTTTCCCTTTATATGTGAGAGGTTTCAACTTCAAATTTTTGTTTCTCAGCAATTCTTGAGAAGTTTAATTCTTAATTCCATAAATGTGTATCTCAGAAGACAAATACATAAATCAGCAGTGAGTTTTAAAAAATAAAGGTTATTTATTTTAACCTTTATGTTACTTTTTTTTCTTAACTTTGTAATGATCAAATGAATGGAAGAATTTATATCAATACAGTGTTGTGTTCTGGAACCAGCTCATCTCTAAATTCTTTGTTTGCCTTTTGCTTTTAAAATTATTCCTGAAATAAGTACAGTAGCAAGACAATTTTCTACATTCATTTACATAATTGCCATCATAACTTCTTTTATCTGCCATCAGTTTACAACTGTAAGCTCAGAATGTTTTTATACAATTAATGTTTTTTACATTAAATTTCTAAAAAACATTGAAAGAGGTGATGATTCCAAGCCATATCTTTTTAAATATTAACCTAAATTAGCACAAACAGGTGTCTTCTCATAATATGAGCATAATATAAATAGGGAAGTCATTTGAACATTTAGAATAAAAAGGGAAATTTTATTTTAGGAACTCATATAATGCCATATTTTAACTTGATATTGGAATATAAATAAGAGTAGGGAACATGCATATTTCATGAAAGTAGATATCTTTGACTGTTTTAGTCAGTAATTTAAAATGTTTGCAATTAAAAATGAATGAAAGATACAAAACACTCATTGTCAATCTTCACCATACTTATGATGAAGTATATTTACTAAACATCATAACTGAAAAAAAAATCATACTTTGGCTACTTTTAGGCAGTCAGTTTAATCAAAGACAGAACAGGTCACATATTTTCTTTACCATTAGAATTCAATGTAAATTCATGGATTTTAGTTGAAAATTATCTTAGGGCCTTGACTAAACTGTGTAGATTCAGACTAAACTGTGTGGAAAATGGACTACCAACTTTAATATGAGATACACGAATTTCTGTCCAATTTGTGAATATAAATATAGGGAAATAAAATCAGCCTATATAATATGCATACAATATAAAAGGAATATATATTTAATAATATATATACCTTTTATATATATTTAATAATATATACCTTATATATATTATTCATCTTTAAATACACATATTTAAATAAGTGCAATTGGATTCTACGAATTGTCAATAGAGATAAGCAAAAATACAGAATGGTTAAGTTTATTGTTTCAGGATTTATTACACAAGATAAACAGCAAAATGCAACTCCTATTTTTTATCATCACTTTATAATATTCTAACCAGTTTAATTTATGAAAAGGTATGCATTTCTCTATTTGAAACGCTCTTAAAATCATAATGTTTATTATATGCTGATTATTATCTGAATGCTTTTTATGTGTTTTATCTAATTCACACAGAACATTGTGAAGGTATTATTATTATACTCAATTGAAGATGATAAGACTTAGAGTCATAGATACTAGCTAACTCCCTGAAGGTCATCCCTAGTATTTGACAAAGCCAAAATATAAAGTCAGGGTGTCTACCTTTACAGTCCATGCTGTTTCTATACCAATTACTTCTTATTTCTCAACAATCAGCATTACTTGGAAATAATAATTCAATGGTATATTGTCTGGATAAAAATTACAAAATTGAAAATGGAACTCAATTGTAAAATTGGGCAAGCAAATATAGCATGAGATAATGCATTTCAAACTGCACAGTCTTTAATCAAAGCAAGAATAATGCCTCCAGACTGCCTCTCCCATAGTTTCTATTAAGAAATCAAATATCCTAGTGCCATACTTTGCAGGGCTGGGGCAACATCCTCCAGGCCATATCATATGGTGCTATTTTTCTGGTAGCCAGTATTCATGGGTCTAGAAATCAAGGCAGTTTAAAGGGAGTAACTTTTCTCAGTATTATCCCTATTGATCCACTAGTGAAATTTTTGCTTTCCATCCCTACAACTTTGGACTGTGTTGGTCTAATGGTCTTGGATTCCAAGGGAAGAATGATTCCAGCATGGGACACACAATGCCTACTTTAAAACTGAAAGTTGAGACTGCCACATGGCTACTTTGAGCTTCTGATGCCAGTGAATTATCAGGTGAAATAATGAGTTTGTACTGGTTGGGGTGATTGATCCTGAATTTCAAGAGCTAATTGAGTTGCTATTGCACAATATGAATGAAGAGAGGCATATGCCTGCAATGCAGGAGATTCCACAGGGTGCCTCTTTGTACTCTCATATCCTGTGGTTCAAGTCCATGGAAAGCTGCAATCCAATTCAGGCAGGACTGAAGCAATTCAAAAACTAGATTCAGGCCCTTTTAAAAGTCTGAGTCACCTAAGTAAGCAAGGAAATTTGACTAGTTGAGAGCTGCAGAAATAGAATAGATAGTCGGAGAAGTTAGTGATGTGCTGGTACAATCATGTTAATAGATGCAGAAGTGAGAATTGTAGTAGTTATATATATATATATATATATTTCCTTATTTTTAAAGAGTATATTATATATTTATTAACCAATTACTTTTCTCTTTCCATTGTCCTGCTAGCTAACGTCAGATGTGTTAATAGTAATTACTTTTATACATTGTTCTTTTAATCATAGTATATCAAAGGGGGAGTGTGACTCAGCTAGAAGAATGAACATCAGAAAAATGGGTAAAAGTACAATGGACCCTTTATGGGGAGAAGGTTAGCATGCTTTTGGTTGTATTTAAGTGTGTCATTAATCAGCAGCATCTTGTTTTCATTGTCTTGATTTGGAAGTTACATATAGTTAAAAGCAGTGTTTGGGTGCCTAGTTGACTAAGGTGTCAAATTCGCTAATCTGAATTACTTTTCTCAGAGTCCTCTTCCTTATACTTTTTTGCTTAAATTTGGTCACAAGAGCTATCTATGTGAAACTCAGAAGGTGAAAATGAAGCGGTAGCTGTGTTTACTCAAGGATGGTTGATGAGCTCTGGTCCTTTTGTAGCTCTTGAATGTTCCCGCAGCTTTTATTGACTCACGATATTGGTATGGACCATACTCTGGTC
Organism: Dasypus novemcinctus; assembly: GCF_030445035.2. Lineage (NCBI taxonomy): Eukaryota > Metazoa > Chordata > Mammalia > Cingulata > Dasypodidae > Dasypus > Dasypus novemcinctus. The sequence continues at coordinate 39,941,470 of NC_080686.1, forward strand.
CAGGGCTCCAACTCCTGCCAAAACTTTTTCTTCAACATCTCAGGTCTGACCCAGGTGCAAGTTTGACTCTTTGGCAAGAATGACAGCTTCTCTTACAGGTCATCTGTGGCAGTGGGTTGGGAGCTTTGAGCTGGGGAGTGGCCAATGGGAGATACAGATGCCGTTTAGAGGTGTCACTGCTCTCCTCAACTGCTTGCCCATCTTTCAAACCTCACCACCTGTTCTATTATTTCAGGCTTGCCTGAACTGTTGAAAGAGTTGTGTATTTTCTTCTTTATGCTCCTGTAACAATTTCAACATGTGTCTACCATAATGAAAATGGCTAGCATTTCTTTAGTACTTAGGATTTTACATTCCCAACAATGTATGAGTGTTCCAACATCTTGGCACTCTTGTAAACACTTTTGAAGGTCTGTCTTTTTGATCAACACTCAGTAGCCATCTCCCAGCTCTCCCCTACCAACTGCCTCCTCTTCTTTTGAGTAAGAGTGTTTCAGTCTGTTTCCATTCTACAACCTAGCAGGAGTATTAGGTCTAATGAAAAGGTTCAACCAGAACTTAAACCTGGAAACGGGGAGAAAGCAGCTCCATATGCTTTTCAGGACAGGGATTCTCAGTGGCAGGGCCTCCTCTCCTTGAGGTAGATAATATTTCACCAACAAACAGCACAGAGTCTCTCCCCTCCCAACACAAAGTGAGGCGTGCAGAGCTGTCATCCACTGGCACTGATCTGAGCAGTTTGGTCTCCTTGGGAGACCAGCCACTATGGGATTTCTTTCCCTGCTCTTTGTGCTGTGTAACTTTAACCAAGGATTAAGAATTAACAACTAATTATGAGTATTAAATCATTATACAGATGTCTTTATAAGATAGCAGAAGGTTAACACCTGAAATTACTGAAGCTGTCTAGAGTGATCTCACCTCTCTTCATGGTTACTCTAGACTTAGCCTCACCCTTGTGTTTGCTTACCCCGATGTTATAAAATATTAGAATTTCTGCAGATCAGGGAGGCAGTTTGGGCCAGGAGACCACTGTACTCCATTGTTTTTACAGCTAATAAAATTCTTTCTCTCTTTGAAACCCCTATGTCTCAGGAATTGACTTTAAAGATGCATCAGAAGAATGGTATTTTAAGTAATAAAACAATAATAAGTAATGAAACAGCCATTTGCTGTATTTCTTTTGTACCTGAGCCTGTGTTCCCATGATGCACCTTGTGGCAATGCACTTCACAATCTTATTGTGGTTTTGATTTATATTTCCCCAATAACTAATGCTATTGAGCATCCTTTCTTGTGTTTATTGGCCATTTGCATTTTATCTTTGGTGAAATATCAGTTCAAATAATTTGTACATTTTAAAATTGGGTTATTTGTCTTTTATTGCTGAGTTAGTTTTTATATATTCTGGATTCTATATTAGACTTTTATTAAAAGAGTTTTCTCTCATTCTGTGTGCAGTCTTTTTTCACTTTCTTGATATCTTTTGATTCAAGTTAGTTTTACATTTTTATGAAGCCCAATTTATTTTTTTGTTTGGTTATTTGTGCTTTATGTACCTTTTTAAGACAGTATGGCCTCATCCCTGGTAAAAAATATTCAGACTTATGCTTTCTTCTAAAATTTTTATAGTTTTGCCTCTTATATTTAAATCTGATTCATTTTGAGTTAATTTTGGTATATGGTATTAGATAAGTGTCCTACTTTATTCTTTTGCATGTGAATATTTGGTTTTCCCAGCCATTTTGGTTTAAAAGGCTATGTTTTCCCCATTACATTTTCTGGGCACCTTTGTCAAAAATCAATTGTTAAAAATGCATGGGATTTTCTGGACTCTCAATTTAATTCCATTAATGTATAGTCTACCCTTATGCAGATACCACTGAGTTTTCATTAATGTGACTTTTTAAGAAGTTTTGAAATTGGGAAATGTGAGTCCTCCAAGTTTGTTCCTATTTTTCAAGAGAGTTTTGGTCTTTCCAATCCTTTGCATTTCCATATGAATTTTAGGAAGTTTGATAGTAATTGCTTTGAAACCATTTATCAGTTTGGGGAATAGTACCATATTAACAATAATAAGTCATCCTGTGATCTGCGATCACGGGATGTATTTTCATTTATTTTAGTCTTCTAAATTTTCTAATGATATTTTGTATTTTTCAGCAAATTTGTTAAATTTATTCCAAAGTATGTTATTCTTTTTGATACTGCTATAAAGGGAATTTTTTCTTAATTTCATTTTCAGATTGTTGATTGCAAGTGCATAAAATAATTGAAGTATTTTTATATATTGATATTTTTTCTTGCAAACTTTTTGAACAGGTTTATTTGTTCTAGTCATTAGTTGTGGATTACTTCGGATTTTCTACCTACAAGATCTTGTTATATGCAAACAGAGATTATTTTACTTCTTCCTTTTCCATCTTCCTTGTCTAATTTCCCTGGCTAGAACTTTCAGTACAATGTTGAAAAAGAGAGTCAGAAGTGGACATCCTTTTCTTGTTCCTGATCTTAGGTGGAAAACTTCACTCTTGCACCATTAAGTATGATGTTAGCTGTGGGTATTTTATAGATGACCTTTAATATGTTGAGGAAGTTTCTTTCTATTTCTAGTTTGTTGTGGTTTTTCTTATAAAAGGGCATTGCATTTTGTCATTTCTCTTCATCTATTTAGATGATCATATGCTTTTTGTCTTTTATTCCATTAATAATTCCATTAATAATTGGATTCTATTTACTAGTATTTTTTTGAATATTTTTGCTCTTATTTCTGTCTTCAAATGTGGAAGGTTGGGTTATTTTTATGAGTCTTACCCTTTTTTTAAGAATGCTAACTATGGTGGTATCAAGCATGAATAAACATATGCCATTTGTTTTTTAAATTATTTTTTAAAGAAGTTTTAGATTAAGTAAATGTCATAAAATATATAGCGGGGGGGTGGGGAGTGGTGTTGCTCAAGCAGTTGAGTGCCTGCTTCCCATATGGGAGGCCCCAGATTCTTTTCTCAGTGCATCCTGAAAAAAAAGAACAAAAACAAACAACAAGCAAAACAAACAAATAAAACCCAGGGAAGCCAATGTGGGTTCAGTAGTTTAGCACCTGCTTCCCACATATGTGGTCCTGCGTTAAATTCCCTGCCCCTAGTACCTCAAAGAAAAAAAAAAAAATAGGAGATTGCCATATAACCCTGCTCCCCTATTTTCCCCCATTAACATCTTTCATTAGTGTGGTGTATTTATTACAACTGATGAACACATACTGAACACTACTAACTGTGGACTTTAGTTTACAATACGGTTTACACTTTGCCCCATACAATTTTATAAGTTTTGGCAAAATATCTATTGGCCTGAATCTGTTATTGCAATGTCATGCAGGACAATTTCAAGTTCCCAAAAATGTTCCCATGTTACACCTATTCTTCCCTTTTCCTCCCCTCAAAACTTCTGGTAGTCACTGCCTTTATATCAATGATAAAAGATCTTCCATTGCTGAACTAATAATAAATGTATTTTAGTCCATAGTTGCATTTGCCCCTTATGTTTGTTCATTCCTAAATCTTGAGGATTTTGGGATGGTGATACCCATTCTGTTTTTGAATGAGAAGGGGCTTAGATCCATGGGGCAGATGAATGGAACTGTTTTGCTTGCAGTTGTAGATACTCAGTTTGTTTGGAATGGGCGTTGTCCATCATCATTCTTTTGTTAGTTGTTCTGGGTGATTCCAATGAACTGGAGAGTAAGAGCCTCATTTAAAAAGACAACCCAAAGCAAAATAAAAACATAAACCCTCCCCTGATTAAAAAACAAAACAAAACAAAACTGAACCAAATACCATAGATGAGGAAACAAGGGAGGCTCAAGGTTAACTCTTAAATAATATCACAAATCCAGTGAATGCCAGGTCTAGGACTTGACCCTATGTCTCCATTTGCTGCCTAGAATAAATTCATTTTCTGGAAAAGAAGAAATGAGAGACAGATACAAAAAATGATAGCATGGTGTTTCTTTTAAATTATTATTTTTTTAAATAAATTTGAGAACAATCTGAAAGTTACAAAAAAGTTGCAAGTAAAACACAAAGAACATTTTCTTCCCTGAACCATCTGAGAGTAAATTTCCAATGTAATGCCTCATCACCCACATATCCTTTAGTTTGCCTTTAGTACAAATAAGGGACTTATTCCCAATATAACCCTCAGAATCAGGAAAGTACATCATTCCCTTACTACCCAGTAGTCAGACCCCATTCAAGTCGCACACATTGTCCCAACAATGTACTTTATTGCAGAAACATCCAGTCCAAAATCATGGGTTGTATTTGGTTGTCATGTATTTTTAGTCTCCTTCAATCTGGATTTTTTTTTTCTTTTAATGTATTATAGGATGAAGGAAATCGAGCCTTTGGAAGTCACTGCTCTCCAAGAGAGGGCACTGGCAGCCTTGGAAGTCAGGCCAGGAGGGTCCCTGGGCTGACTCTGGGGTCTCTCACAAGGCCTAAAGCAGTCAAGGCTCCACCTTAGGTTCTGACCTCACCACTAGACATAGGTAAAAGAAGGGACAATCTCTGGCAAGGATCACCAATGTGGTTGCCTGGGGAAGGCAGGCAGAAGAGCTTAGGGAGAATTTATCAAGTTCAGTCTTTTGTGTAATTCTTAATGAAATAAAAAGAACTCTAGTCTCCTGAAATATGATCCTTCCTTTTCTAAATAAGTGGTGAGAAAGTGACTTTTCATTCTAATGGAGAGACTTTAACCAGAGTATAAGTTAGGAGAACTGCCCAAATTGTACCCCTCTCCCAATATGCACACAGATAAGGCCAAACAAAGTCATAATGCCAGCAAAAGATAAATTTCTTTCATTTGGTGATCAGATGTCAAACAGGAAAAGAAATAAAGGCCAGTACAATTTACTTTAAGCTCTAAAAACTAAAGCTATGGCAATTTCACACCTGTGGACTTTTGAAATATGGAGTAATATGGAATAATGATTAAAAGAAAAGCTGTGACCATTATTCCTTGTTCCAGTAGGCATGATTTATCCTGCACCTGTTTACGTATTTGTTTACTGAGCATTTCCCATAGGCAAGGCAGGACTCTGCATGCAGCCCTGTGCCCATGGCCTGTGCACACAGACGCTTCCTGCAGGCCAGGAGCACCCCTTGGCACAGCTTGACTTGTCCCCTCTGGGAAGCCATTTCTTCTTGTGCTGAAGCCATGCCTAAGGACAGTGACTCACTCAGCACTTGTCATTGGGTTGGTGCATATCAGAGCTGATTCTTTCATGAGGCGGCTTTAGGTTTTGAGAGGAAGAACAACATCCCATTGTCCTTAAGGAATGATGATACCACAAGAGATTTCCTGAAAGAAACGGAATGTTTCTCATCTATTGTCATCTCTTACCACAAGCAGTGGGGATTTACTGTGTATCTCCTAAAGTCCCAGGATGGGTCAAGAGAAGGCAGAAATATTGTTAGCCCACTCTAGGACAGAGAACATGCTTCTTTGCTACCAGCTCTCAGGGTATCCTGAGAAATTGAATTCACATCATTAAAAATGGCTTGTTTTGGTTCATTTGTAAAACAATTTATTTCTTACTAATAGAGCTAATGCAGAAAGGCAGACTAATATATAGTATTTAGCAATTTAAAGATGCCCTTTCAATAATTATTTACTAGAAAATTTTCAGGAAAAAAATCATCAAGAAGTCTACCCTCAATGCCTAGCACATACTTGGCTCATTGATGGTCCTATAGAGACTGTTACCAAAAGAATCACAGAAGGGGCAACTCATATTGGCAGGTACAGGTGGATTCAGGGTAGTCCCATGATCCACATGCTGATTCTGGGGAAGAGGAGCCTGCAGGGAGCTCACCACCTGGCAAGCTGAAGTTTGGCACAGCATGGGCTGGCTGTCTTGTGGCAGGAGGCCTAGTCAGGGTCCTTCAGCAACTCACCTCTGGTAACTTGACCTGAGTCCCAGGTAGTGATCTTTCTTCTCATCTAATGCGGGGAGGTCAGGCAGTTGCACTTCAGGGCAGCTTCTCGGACTTGTAGTGTCTTCCCAAATGTGGGTTCTGGTTGGGCTGCTGCCACTGGTGGCCAGAAACAAAGCTGCCCTGGTGGTTTTGGAGCTGCTACAGGCAGCTCTGATGCCTAGTCTGGTTCTATTGAGCTCAGTCAAGATCTGTGCAAAAGTAGTTTTGGTTGATCTTCAGCTTCTGTCCTGAAAGGAGACCTAGGTCCATGACCAGGATCCCCAGTGCATCACTTCCTGTTTCTGGAACATGAATGTCTCCTTCTCGATCTCATGCACTTCACATATCTAATACACTTAATAGTCACTGATGTCTTTTACATTTTCTAGTAGGTGTTTCACAATTTCTTCTCTAGGAGAGTCTGTTCTACAATGTAACTCAACTAAAATCAACTGAATTTGGACTTCATTTTGTCTGCAAGGATCCTGTCTACTGAAACAAATCACCTAGAGCCTCTGGACGCCTCGTGTAAATGGAAGGGACCTTGTTTAAAAGTGATCACTGTGCTCCCTGAGTTTCGGGAAGTGTCCTCTTACACTGGAATGATACATCGACTGTGTTTACTTCAGGCTCTAGCATGGGGTGCCAGTGTTTCTTAAACTAAGAGGTTCTCATGTTTTTGTTTATTTTTCCTAATGTCAAACATCAAAACTAAACATTTATCTACTAATCAGTAAACCTACCGATCCTACTCACTGGCTGTAGATGCTGGTTTCCATGTGTCAGTGTTTATATTTTGGGTAGGTCATCCTTTAGCCATTCAGCTACCATTGCTGCCATTTTCTGGCTAGATGACATGACAAAAGAGTGAGGTAATTTCTTCTCTTTCTGGAAAATCTTGATGTCTTCATAGTACTCTTTTGGACACCAACTGTCTATAGTACCATAGTAAAATGTAAGCTTAGGTAAATGCTCCTTTATGGTTTAATTGTCTTGCTCCAATACCTCCATCATCTCTTGGCCCCATGGTAGGCATCATTAGCAAGGTAGAATGGTTTCAATACATTCCTGACTGAAAACTCATTCGACATGTTCATCATGTTAAGGCCACTCTGATTAGTAAGGACTTGATTTTCTCAGGGCAAGGGTTCAGTAATAAGTAGCTAGTAACTAGAGACCAGCACAGTAACGGGGTGGCAATCCTGCGTTTGGACATCTGTGACATTCGCTCAGTTGTTGGAAAGAGCAGCAAGGTATGGGTTACTGGAAGCTCAGGGGAATGCTTCAGTATTGGAAGAGAACAGCAGCCTATTGAATGGCCGGTCAACACAAGTTTCATTTCCTATGGCACATGAGTTCTCAGGAAAGCTAATGTGTGTTCTACTTAACCATGGAGTCCATAGATATCTTTAATTTCTTCAGCATTTGAATCATCTGAGGTTGTAAGAATCTTTTTGTCTTTTGGGGACAAAGACATGCCCAGAATGACTAATAATCCAAATTGGAAAACATCCATTTTTCAAAGAGTGTAATGCCTTTGCAAATGGCATATAAGAGGCACAAAAACCTGGATTATACCTATAATAATGAAAATAAGCAGCGTAGGCTTAATGACACTTTGATCACTAAAGAGATCAGTCCAGGGACCACATTTTAAAATGTGGGTTTCTACTCCACACCACAAAATTAATTCCTCATGCATGGAAATTTTTCCCTTGATTTCTGAATCCATTTCTGTCTGCCTCACTGTGGAGATATCCAGACATTATAGGTAGGGCAGACAGTTCAGGAATTTGGCATCCTGCCAGCGAGCTGTACTTTGGAATTTATGCTTCCCAGTGAGGAAGTTGGACTCAGCTGTGGTTTCCCTATGCATGGCTCTTCTGCCCCTTCTATTTGAACCTATAGTTAGTACTAAAGTTGATAGGTGTATGTCCAAGAGACTTAAGTCTTTGGGCTGTCCATGTGCCCGTTGGGCATTGAATATCAACAGGGTTGCAGCACCCACTCTCCAGTTCATTGGACTTACCCAGGACAACTAACAGGGAGATGATGACAGACCACAATCATCCCAAGGAACAGAGAGTGTGCAACTACAAACAAGATAGTCCCATCCATCTGTCCCATGGGATCTAAGCCCCCTCTCAATTATCCCATATCCCATATCCCAGAACCCCCAGAATTGAGGAATAAATGATGGACTAGAGTAGCCTTACTGTTATTCTACTATAGACTTATTGTTCTAGCAATGGAAGAACATCTATCACTGAGTTGGAAGCAGTGGCCACTAGAGGTTCTGAGGAGAGGGATAGGGAAAAATAGTAATATGGGGACATTTTTGGGACATTGGAATTGTCCTGAATGACATTGCAATGACAGATACAGGCGATTATATATCTTATCATAACTTACAAAATTGTGTGGGAGAGAGTGTAAAGTATAATGTAATCTATAATCCATACTTAGTGGCAATGCTCCAATATGTGTTCACCAGTTGTAACAAATTACCACACTAATGAAGGCTGTTAACGTAAGAAAGTATGGGAGGGGTAGGGAGTGGGCCATATGGGAATCTCCTATATTTTTTATATAATATTTATGTAATCTAAGTATCTTTAAAATTTTTTTTAAAGCTTATTAAAAAAAAAGGTAGCTAGCTTTTCCCCAACTGTCTACACCACTTGTGTTTAAAGTCCTAATGGTATTTGGTGATGTGATATAACAAACTTGTGCCCCTAAATCTTCACTAATTACCTATATCAAGACTGACTTATGGACAATGCATTATCTTCATGATAGTAGTTGCCAGAACAGCTCTTCTGCCCTCATTTTCTAAGGGTTCTATTGGTTCCATTTTTATAAATCGTTTCCTTACATTTTTTTAAATGACTGCAGTTTTTTTTAGCTTTTATTATTAATAATAATTAACTTAATTATTAACTTAATATTAACTTAATCAAGTTGTTTAACTTGATTTCAATTCCAAAAAAATAAAATTACAGAAAGGCAACTCAACAAGTCATTGCAACAATCATTGCTCTTAAAAGTGTTCTGTAGTGCACTTTTATCTCATCTAATTCCCACTACTTACTTAGTTATTCCTCCAGTGTTCATAAAGATACACAGATGAACACAGATTAGTTAAATTACATAGTCAAGTTCCCCTTATTATTGAAAAGAGGAAAAAAGAGGAAAAAAAACTTAGCTCATGAAACCAAATCCCATATTCTTTTTTTTGACCTTTAATACTAGTATAGTACCAACTTTGCTTTGCTACAAAAACATTTCAATGTTGTTGTTAGCTATAGTATATAAATTACATTATATTTTCCATATATCACCACATTCTTAACAATTTGCAGCAGAAGAACATTCCTATATTTATATTATTAACCACAATCCCTATCTACTGCCAAAATCATTGTTATACATACCCCATATTATCCCCTAGCTGTCCTCCAACTGACATTAATCTCTCTACACTACTCATTTCAGCCACAATCGCATCCATAAATCAACAGTGTTTGTTATATTCCTTATAATGTGTTACTGTCAAGTCTAACCATTACCATGTATTTACATTTGACCTTATTAAACATTCTACATATATCCAGCATCTTCTCCCCCTTCTCATCCTGCATTCCAACTCCTGCCAATCTACCCTTCATAGTCCAACTCCATAAGCCAACTAATTTTATTTAGTTCATATCAGTGAGACCATACAATATATTTCCTTTGTGTCTGGCTTATTTCATGCAACATAATATACTCAAGGTCCCTCCATGTTTTCATGTACTTCCCCAATTGATTTCTTCTTACAGCTGAATAATATTCCATTGTAAGAATATACCATATCTTGTTTATCCATTCATTGGTTGATAGACACTTAGTTTGTTTCCATCCTTTAGCAATTGTGAATAATGCCACTATGGACATTAGTGTGCAAATATCTACTTTCATCCTTGCTTTCAGTTCTTCTGAATGTATTCCTAGTAGCAGGATTGCCATATCATATGGCAGTTCTATATTTAGTTCTTGAGGAAGCACCAAATTATCTTCCACAGAGGCTGCACCATTTTACACTCCCACCAAAAATGAAGAAGTGTTTCTATTTCTCCACATCCTCTCCAGCACTTGTAGTTTTCTGTTTTTTTTTTTTTAAATAATGGCCCTTTTGTATGGTGTGAGATGATATCTCATTGTAGTTTTGACCTGCATTTCCCTAATAGCTAGTGATGTTGAACATCTTTTCATGTGTCTTTTGGCCATTTGTATTTCCACTTGGAAACATGTCTACTCAATTTTTTGCCTATTTTAAAATTGAGTTGCTAGTCATTTTGTGCTTAAGCTGTGCAACCTCTTTATATAACATGGAGATCAAGCTTTTATCAACTATATGGTTCCAAAGATAGTTTCCTATTGAGTTGACTCTTTTTACTTTCTTAACAAAATTGTTTGAAATACAAAAGTGTTTAATTTTGAGGAAGTCCCCTTTATTTATTATTTCTTTTATTGCTTATGCTTTGGGTATAAGGTCCAAGAAATCACCACCAACTACAGGATCTTGAAGATGTTTCCCTACATTTTCTTCTAGGAGTTTTATGGTTCTAACTTTTATATTTAGGTCCTTGTTCCATTTTGAACTATTTTTTTATAAGGGGTGAGATAAGTGTCCTCTTACTTTCTTTTAGATATGGATATCCAGTTTTCCATACACAAACATATATACAATCTAGCATACATACAACTAGTAACATACAAAACCTAAAATTTCCCATTTTAACCACTTTCAAATATACAAATTCAGTGGTGCTAATTATATTCACCATCTATTGCCAAATCTTTTTCACCACCTCAAAGGGAAGCTTGTACCAATTAAGCATTGACTTCCCATTTCCTACCTTCCCATCTCTGTAAACTGTACTCTAGTTTATGACTCTATGAATTTTATTCTAATTAATTCATATCAGTGGGATTATGCAATATTTTTCCTATTCTCTCTTGTTTAGTTCACTCAGCATGATGTCATCAAGGTTCATCCATGTCACATGTATCAGAATGTCATTCCTTTTTAAGGCTGAATAATATTCCACTGCATATTATTTTAGTTTGTTAAAGGCTGTCAAGGCAATACACCAGAAATGGATTGCTTTTACAATGGGGGTTTATTAATGGATAAGCTTACAGTTCCAAGGCTGTGAAAGTGTCCAAATCTAGGGATCATTAAAAGAAGCTTTCCCCTGAGTCACTGCTGTGAGTGACTAAGCAGGCACATGGCAGAGCACAATGGCAGTGTCTGCCTATCCCTGCCTTCTCCTCTAGGCATTGTTGTTTTCAGCTTCTTGCTTCTGTGGCTTCTTTTAGTTTCTGTGTTCTGTTGATTTTAGCTTCTGGCTCTCTGGGCCTTTTCTCTTAGAGTCTGGGAGTTTCTCTCCTTGCCCTTCCACTGATTCTAGCCATTGGCCTCTGGGACCTTCTCTCTCAGCCTATTGGGCTTTGTCTTTGAGCTCCTGTGTGTGTCTGCAGCCTTCCCTCTTTGTATTATTCCAGTTTATAAAGGGCTCCAGGAAGAGGGTTAAGATCAATCTTGGGTCATGCAATCTAATCAAAGGTCCTTAACTTAAGTAATTTAACCAATATGCACAGGAATGTATCAGCTCTAAGGTCATGATCTTCTGGGGTCCACCCAGCTTCTAACTGTCATACACATACATACCACATTTTGTTTATCCATTTACCTGTCGATGGACATTTGTATGGCTTCCATCTCCTGGCAATTGTGAATAATGCTACTATGAAGAGTGGTGTACAAATATCTGTTTAAGTCTCTGCTTTCAAATTTTTTAATATACCTAGAAGTGGGATTGCCAGGTCATATAGTAACTGTGTACTTAACTTTCTGAGGAACCATCAAACTATTATTCACAGTGGATGTACCATTTAACATTCCCAAGAATAATGAATGAGTGTTCCTAATCTTTCACATTCTCTTCAGTACTTGCTATTTTCTTCTTCTTTTAAAAGATAATAACCATTCTAGTGGGTATGAAGTGGTACCTCATTGTGGTTTTGATTTGTCTTTTCCTAATAGTTAATGATATTGTGCATCTTGTGTGCTTATTGGCCATTTATATATCTTCTTTGGAGAAATGTCCATTCAAATCCTTTGCCCAATTTTTAATTGGGTTGTTTATCTTTTTTTGTTGAGTTGTAGGATTTCTTTATATATTCTGGATATTGAACCCTTATTGAACATGTGGTATCCAAATATTTGCTTACTTCTGTATTTTTCTTATCATGATGAAGTCTTTTGATGCACAAATGATTTTCATTTTGATGAAGTTCCATTTATCTATTTTTTCTTTTGTAGCTAATTTTTTAGGTATAAATTCTAAGAAAACGCTGCCCATCACAAGGTCTGAAGATGTTTCATTATGTTTCTTTATAGGAGACTGTCACAAATCAGTTGACCACAAATGTGAGAGTTTATTTCTGAACTCTCAATTAGACCCCACTGGTGTGCATGTTTGTTCTTGTACCAAACACCATGCTGTTTTGATGACTGTACTTTTGTAATAAGTGTTAAAATAAGGAAATGTGACTACTCCAAATGTTTTTTTCAAGATGGATTTGACTTTAAAGGAGCACCTTACTCTTCCATATAAATTTAATGACTGACTTTTCCATTTCTGCACAAATGTCTACTTTAATTTTGATTGATTATATTGACTCAGCAAATTGCTTTGGTTAGAATTGATATCTTAACAATATTTAGTCTTCCAATCCATGAACATAGAATGTTTTTCCATTTATTTAGTTCTTTGATTTCTTTCAGAAATGTTTTTTTTTCTTCTGTAAACATGTCTTTTACATTTTTTGGATACATTTATTCCTAGATATTTGATTCTTATAGTTGCAACTGAAAGTGGAAATCTTTCCACTTTTCCATAATTTCCTGTTCAAATTGTTCATTACTAATTTATAAAAGCACCACTGATTTTTTGCTTGTTAATCTTATACACAAACACTTTGTTGAATTATTTTATTAGCTCTAGTAACCTTGTTATGGAGTTTTCAGGATTTTCATTAATGGAGGATCTGCATTTTTTAGGTATAAATTTTTTTGCCATCTGCAAGGGGAAAGTTTTACTTTTTCCTTTCCAATATGGATGCCCATTTTTCTCTTTTTCTTGCCTAATTGCTCTGGCAAGAACTTCCAGTACAGTGTTGAATGATAGTAGTGAATGCAGCCATCCTTGTTTTTTTCTTGATCTTAGGGATAAAACTTTAAGACTTTCACCACTGAGTATGATGTTAGCTTTGGAATTCTCTTACATGTCCTTTATCATATTGAGAATGTTGCCTTCTATTCCTAGTTTTCTGAGCATTTTTATCAAGAAAATGTGCTGGATTTTGTTAAATACCTTTTCTGCATGATTTGGATGATCATGTGGGTTTTTTTTTTCCCCTTGTTCTATTATTGTGGTGCATTGCATGAATTGATCTTGTATTGAACCACCCTTGTCTACCTGGATAAACCCCACTTGATCACGGAGTGAAATTTTTAAAATATGCTGTTGTATTCAGTTTCTTAGTATTTGTTTAGCACTTTTGCATCTATATTCATAAGGAATATTATTCTGTAATTTCTTTTCTTGTCTCTATCTTTCTCGGACTTTGGCATTAAGGTGATGCTGGCCTCATAGAATGAGTTAGAAAATGTTTCCTCCTCTTCAATTTTTGGATGAGTTTGAGCATAACTGGTACTAACTTATCTTGAAATGTTTGGTACAATTCATCTGTGAAGATATCTGAGCCTTGGTTTTTCTTTGTTGGGAGGTTTTGGATTACTGATTAAATCTCTTTACTTGCCATCAGTCTGTTGAGATGGTCTATTTCATCTTGAGTCAATGTGGGTAGTTTGTATGTTTCTAGGAATTTGTCCATTTCATCTAGGTTAAATAGTTTGTTGGCATACAGTTGTTCATAGTATCCTTTTACAATCCTTTTGATTTTTGTGGAGTTGGTAGTAATGTCACAGAACAACATAACAGATATAATAATAATTTAAAAGTTTGAAATATTGTGATAATTACCAAGATGTGACACAGAGATGCAAAGTGAACACATGGTGTTGGAAAAATGGTGTCAGTAGAATGGTTTGACACAAGGTTGTCACAAATCTTCAATTTGTAAAAAGTGCATTATCTGAAAAGCACAGTGAAGTGAAGCACAATAAAATGAAGTATGCCTATACTAATAATGGAGGTCTTTCTCCTGCCATTTTACTATTTGGTCTTTGTAACTTTTATACCTTTCTTGTCCAACAATTCTTCTGTTAATGCATACTTCCATATGTATTTGATTTCTTATAGTGTCATAATTTGAGTCCCTTTTTTCCTTCTGTATCTATTTTTCACATATTTACTTTGTGGTTATTATGGGCTGTAATTTAACATCCTAAATTTATAAACAACCATACTTGATTTTATACCAACTTATCTTCAGTAGTATGTACTGTTCCTGTACGCTTCTGAGCGCCACCTTTTTGTTGTACATGGTACAAATTATATTTTTACATATTGTATTCAAAACCATAGATTTATCATTACTTTTTATGCATTTGTATTTTAGAAAGTATAAGATGTAAAAAATGGATATGGCCACCTTTACTGGAGATTTTTATTTCTTTATGCCACTTTGATCCTGTCTAATTCCCTTTATTTTCAGGTTGAAACATTATCCTTAGGTGTAGTGGTGACAAACTCTCTCAGCTTTTGTTTATCTGGGAATGCTTTAATCTCTCCCTCATTTTTTAAAGACTGTCTTGCTGGATTTAAAATTCTTGCTTAGCATTTCTTTTCCTTTCAGCACTTTAAATATTTTATTCCACTGTCTTCTTGCCTCCATAAGTTCTTATGAGAAATCGGCATCTGATTGGAGTCACTTGTGATAAAATGTTGTTTTCTCTATCAGGTTTCTGAACTTTCTCCTTGTTCTTGGCTTTGTACAATTTGCCTACAATGTGTCTGGGCATGGTTCTCTTCAAATTATCCTGTTTGGTGTTCATCGGGCTTGTGGAATGTGACTTTATGTCTTTGGTTAAATTTGGGAGTTTCCTGCCATTATTTCTTTGAATATTCCTTCTGCACCTATCTTTCTTTCTTCGACTCCTGTAATGCATATATTGGTATGCTTGATGTTGTAACACAGGTCTTTAGGCTCTGCTCACTTTTTGCATTATTTTTTCTTTCTACTACTCAGCCTGAATCATTTCAATTATTTTATCATTGAGTTCAATAATTCTTTCTCTGACAGCAGCAATATGCTATTGAAATTCTCTAGGGAATGATTTTATTTCAGTTATTGTTACTGTGTTACTCATCTCCAGTATTTCTGCTTTGTCTCTTTTTAAATTTCTCTGTCTTCATTGAGATTCTGATATTGCTAATTTGCCATTTTCTTGATAGCCTTTAGTTCTTTCTCAGTGTATCCTTTCTCTCTTTGATCATGTATTAGTCAGCCAAAGGGATGCCAATAAAAAGTACCAGAAATCTGTTGGCTTTTATAAAGAGTATTTATTTGGGGGTAGAGGCTTAACAGTTACAAGGGCCTAAAGAGTTCAACTCAAGGCATCATAAAAGGTATTTTCTCATTCAAAGTCTGTTGCCATGTGTTGACATAAGATGGTGGGTGATACCTGTGACTTTTCAGCCTTTCTCTCTCTTTAAGCTTTTGGGCCCAGCTTCTTCTGATCTCAGCTATAGGCTGGAGGGCTTGTTTCTTTCTGGACTCAGCTGCTCGGTTCTCTTCTGGAAGTCAGCTGTAAACTACCAGATGAATGGCTCATCTCTCTTCCCTGGGCCACAGGATCAAAGCTGACAAGTTCTCTCCTCTTCTGTGTCTGTGGAGCTCTCTGTATTCCTCTGTGTATCATCTCTGTGTATCTACTTCTGTGTTTTCCTTGAGCAAGTGTTCATTTATATACCAAGGGTGCAGATATTCAACTCTGCATGCCCTAATGATGTGGTCCAATTAGAGCCCTAATCTTAACATAATCAAGTGAACTTAAACCTTTGAATTTAATACAATCAAAAGGTATCATGCCCAGAGGAACAGACCAGTTTACAAACGTAATTTTTTTTTCTCTCCCCTTCCTCTCGCCCCCCCACCCCGGTTGTCTGTTCTCTGTGTCTATTTGCTGCGTCTTCTTTGTTCACTTCTGTTGTTGTCAGCAGCACAGGAGTCTGTGTCTCTTCTAGTTACATCATCTTACTGCGTCAGTTCTCCGTGTAGGCGGCACCATTCCTGGGCAGGCTGCACTTTCTTTCGTGCTGGGCGGCTTTCCTTACGGGGTGCATTCCTTGCGCGTGGAGCTCCGGCAGGGCACTCCTTGCGCACATCCGCACTGTGCATGGGCCAGCTCCACACGGGTCAAGGAGGCCCGGGGTTTGAACCGCAGACCTCCCATGTGGTAGACGGACACCCTAACCACTGGGCCAAGTCTGCCCCTACAAACATAATTAATATCTCTTTGGAATTTATAAATAATATCAAACTGCCACAGAGCATATTGAATATTATATTTTTTAAGTCTTTGTCCAGTATGTCCAAAGTCTGGTATTCTTCATTGATGGTTTCTGGGGGTTTATTTTGTCCCTTTGTCCGATCCATCATTTCCTTTTTCTTTCTTTTCTTTTTCCTTTTTGTTTTATACTCTTTTGTTGCACTTTTTTTAAAGTTTTAATGTATTATCTCTTGGATTTAGTCCCTGAGTTGTCTGCTACTTAAGTTTGAGTCCAGCTAGTGATAAGATAGACATTTCCTTGAGTGCTAGGTGCTAAGAAATCAAAACAATACAAAAAATACTTTCCAAAGACTTCACAAAGTAGTTCTGTATTAACTGTTTTTGTCCCACTATGAAGACGATAACCCAAGGTGAAAGTGTGGGGTCCTCTCTGTCTTTTCTAAGCATGTTAAATGTCCCAGTCATGGGCTTTTGGCCTTAAGAATGCCCCTATTTACAGGAATCTGAATGCCCCTTCTACCACCTGTGCAATATACACCTCCCTCCCTATGTGTTCTATTGAATGTCTTAAAGTTGGTAATCCTTTCTCCCAGGCTGCTTTAATTTAATTGTTTCTTACACTGTTTTAGCTGTCCACAAGCTGCTTCTGCATACAGGGCAAGTTCTGGGACAGTGAGACAGAGATGAGTGTCTTGGTTTAGTCCTTTTATACTGCCACTTGGTAGACTAGCAATGATACACAGGCATCCCAGCTTAGAGCCTAGAGTAGAGGTTGCTCTACTCCCTCTGGAACAGGGCCAGTGATCACAATGAGGGTTCAGGCCAGCTCCATACCATGCTATAGAGGTGGTATGGGAGGTGCCAACAAGGGGCCACAAGTTTCTCCTACTGGTTTCAAGTTATGTTTTCTTGATTCAGCACTTGTTCAGTTATTGCAACCATTTTATTGCTTTCCAGAGTTTGGAGGAAGATGGTTCTGCCAGTTTTTGCTAGTTCTTCAAAGATTTTTTGGTAGAACAGATCCCTGGGCACCTTATGTTACTATTGTGATCTGTCTGTCTTCAGTATAAACATTCATAAGGGGCATTAAGCTGTGTTTTTCTCTTCTTGTGATATCTTTTTTGGTTTGGGTATCAGTGTGACACTGGTCTAATGGAATGGCATATTTGGAAGATTTTGTAAAGCATCTGTATTATTTTTCTTTAAACATTTGGTAGAATAATGGTGAATCCATCCAGTCCTTGATTTTCCTTTGTCAGATGTTTTTTAATTACTATCTTGATAATTGTCACAAATATACTTTGATTTTCTATTTCTTCTTGAGTAAATCTCAATAGTTAGTGTGTTTCTATGAATTTGACCATTTCATAATCTATGTTATCTAATCTGTTGACATACAATTGTTCACATTAATGCTTTATAATTCTTTTTATTTCTGTAAGGTCAATAATAACATAGCATCTTTCATTCCTTATTTTAATAATTTGAATATCTTTCTTTTTCCTTCTTCATTTATAGAAATGATTATCAATTTTATTGATCTTTTTAAAAATCAGCTTTTAGTTTCATAGACTCTTGCCATTCTTTTTCTTTACTCCATTGCTTTTGTTTCCACTCTAATGTTTATTATATCCTTTCTTATGCTTACTTTTGGTTTATTTTGCTCTTATTCTAGTTTTATAAGGTGGAAGTTTAGGTTCTTTTTTTTTTTTAAAGATTTATTTTATGTATTTCTCTCCCCTTCCCACCCCCCTCCCCATTTGTCTGTTCTCTATGTCCATTTTGCTGTGTGTTCTTCTTTGTCCACGTCTGTTGTCAGCAGCACAGAAATCTGTGTGTTTCTTTTAGTTGTGTCATCTTGCTGCATCAGCTCTCCGTGTGTGCGGCCCCATTCCTGGGCAGGCTACACTTTCTTTCACACTGGATGGCTCTCCTTATGGGGCCCACTCCTTGCGGGTGGGGCTCATGGGCCAGCTGCACACGGGTCAGGGAGGCCCGGGGTTTGAACCGTGGACCTCCCATGTGGTAGACGGGTGCCCTATTCACTGGGCCAAGTCTGCTTCTCCATAGGTTTTTGATTTGAGATCATCTAATATAACTATTTAATGCTATAAATTTCTCTATAATTACTGCTTTACTTGCATTTTCATCCTTTTCAAGGTAATTTTAAGTTATTTTTGTGATGTTTTTCCTTTGAGTCATTGGTTATTTAGGAGTGCATTGTTTAATTCCTATATAACTATGAATTTCCCAAATTTTCCCTCTATTAGTGATTTCTAATTTCATTCTGTTGTGGTAGAAGATCATACTTTGTGTGGTTTCAATATTTTTAAAATTATGGAGTCTTCTTTTATAGTCTAGTATATATGGTCTATTCTTTAGGATGTTCTATGTGCACTTAAATAGAATGTGTATTCCCTGTTGTTTATTGGAGTTCTATAGATGCATGTTATAGTGTTATTGTGTTGTTGGCTCATAGTGTTGTTTAAATTATTTGTTTCCTTTTTATTTTTCTCTCTAGTTTTCCTATCCATTAATAAAATTGGAATATTGTTTTTGAATTGTCTATTTCTTCTATAAATTCTGTCAGTTTTTACTTCATGTACATTCAACTCTTATTGTGAGGTGCTTATATGTTATGTTTTCTTTATATTCTTGTCAGATTGACTTTTTAGTGTTATTTCCTTTCTTGTCACTCATAAAAATTTTTAATATCTATTTTGTATGATATTAGCGTAGCCATTTTCAGATCTCTTTTGATATTTGTTGTTTGATGTATTAGTCAAGGTTCTCTAGGGAAACAGAATCAACAGGAGATATCTGCAGATAGTTTGAGACTTTATGAGTCTCTCATGACTGTGGAAGTGCACAAGTCCAGGTTCTGCAGGCAGGCTGCAAAACAGGGGTTCCAGTGAAAATCCAGTGAAAGTCCTTGATGAATTTCTGGGAGACATTGGCTGTCCAAGGATGAAATTCTCTCTAAATGCTGAAATCACTTCCCCTTTTAAGGCATTCAACTGATTGGATAAAGCATCACTCATTGCTGAGGGCAATTTCCTTGGTTGATCCAGATGTTATCAGTCATCTATGCAGCAAAGTCACCAGTGACTAAAGCCCGTAAATGTCCTTGCATTACACTTAGCCCAGTGCTTACTTGACCAAATAACTGAGCACCTGGTCAGTTATTACCTGGTCAAGTTGACACATTAGCCTAGCCATCACATTTGGTATATCTCTTTCTCAACCTTTTACATGAAATCTATTTGTATCTTCTACTTTAAAGTGTATTTTGTAGCAATCATAGAGTTGGATCATGTTTCAATCTACTCTGCCAATTTCTGTCTTTTAATTGGAGTGTTTCATTTACATTTGATATAGTTGTTAAGATTGTATTTATGTATGCCATGTTTAATGGATATCTTGTGCATTCTTCATCTACCACATTACTACTTTTTTGGTTTAATTATATATTTTATATTGTACCACTTTAATCTCCTTTTTTGTTCTTTTACATCATTTTTTAGTTATTTTCTTAGTTTTTGCCCCGGAGATTGACATTAACGTCTTGACTTACAACAATTTATTTCAGATTAATATCAACTTATTTTTGGTAGTGCACAAATATTTGCTCATTTTTAGTTCCATTCCTTCCCCCTCTTTTGTACTACTATCATCACAGAAATCACAGCTTTTATACATTGTATTCACATTAATGCAAGTTCATAATGCTTTATATATTTGTATTTTAAATCAGATGGGTAAAGATAGGAGTTACTAATAATATATAAATTTATACTGTCCTTTATATTTACCTATTTAGTTACTTGTAATGATATACTTTATTTCTTTATGAAGATTAAAACGTGCTTTAATTTCAGTCCAAAGGACTATCATCAGTATTTCGAGAAAGTTAGTTTTTTTCCCATGAATGTTCTCTATTTTGGATTTACCTAATATTGTTTAATTGCAACTTCATTTTTGAAGATTACCTTTGTTAGGCATAGATTCTTGTTTGATAGTCTTTTTCCTTCATCTCTTTGAAAATTTCATTCCATGGTATTCTTCTTTCCATTTTCTGATGGAAAATCAGCTCTTGATGTTCTTGAGGATAATTTGTACTTGATGAATCATTTTTCTGCTGTTTTCAATGGCTTTCAACAGTTTGATTATGGTCTATCTAGAAGTGGATATCTTTGAGTTTATAGGTTTAGATTCAGAAGTTTCCCACCATTATTTTCTAAAAATATTTTTTCTGACCTTTTCCTCTCTCCTCTCCTGCAATTTCCATTATGCATATGTTGGCATACTTCATGGTACTCTATAATCTTTTTTCTGTTTGTGTCTCACAATTTTCTCTTCCTTTTTCTTCACTCTTTTCTCATTTTGTTTCTCGGAATGGAAATTCTCAATTGACCTATCATTAACTTCACCTATTCTTTTTTCTGCCTTCTGAAATCTGCTGTTGAGCACCTCTGGGTAATTTTTAATGTTAGTTGTGCTTTCAAATGCATAATTTCAATTTTGTTCTATTAAATAATTTCTATATATTTATTGATGTTCTCTCTTAGTGAGACATCATCTTCATACTCTCCTTTAGAGCATTAGACATGGTTTTCTTTAGTTCTCTGAATATACTAAGAATATTTGATTTAACATTT
This sequence comes from Dasypus novemcinctus, assembly GCF_030445035.2. Classification (NCBI taxonomy): domain Eukaryota; kingdom Metazoa; phylum Chordata; class Mammalia; order Cingulata; family Dasypodidae; genus Dasypus; species Dasypus novemcinctus. The sequence goes on from NC_080686.1 coordinate 39,962,634, forward strand.
TGTCTATTCTATGTTTGGGCTATGTCTGGGCTTCCTCAAGACAGTTTTTATTGATTGCTTTTTTCTTGGGTTCAACAATAATGGATTCCATTCATTAAAGCTGACTTGGCTACAACCACTCCTGAGTGAATGCCCGATCTACCAGCAGCAGAGACCAATACTCAGTACCCAATCTGGCACCATACCCTGAGGTGATAAGCCTGCTAACTCATGGCAGGTTGATTACATTGGACCTTTTCCATCATTAAAGGGGCAACATTTTGTTTGTACTGGAATAGATGTCTGGATATGGGTTTCCATCCCTGTATGCAATGCTTCTGCCAAAACTACCATCCATGGACATATAGAATACATTATCCACCATCATGGTATTCCACACAGCTTTACTTCTTATCAAGGAACTGACATCACAGAAAACGCAGTGCAGCAATCAATGGGTCCAAGAAAGTCACTGGTATTATCATGTTCTTCATCATCTTGAAGTTGCTGGGTTGATAGAACAGTAGAATGGCCTTTTGAGGACTCAGTTGCAGCACCAATGGAGTGGTAATACCTTGTAGGGATGAGCAATGCTGTCCAGAAGGCTGTATGTGCTCTAAATGTGTATCTAATCTATGATGCTATTTCTCCCATAGCCAGAACTTGTGGGTCATGGATCCAGGAGTCAAGGGGTTGAAACAGGAACTCGCTAGTGCTCTTCATGATCCACAAGTAAGATTTTTGCTTTCTGTTCTTACAACATTATTCTCTCCTGATGTCTTAGTGCCAAAGGGAGATGTGTTTCCACATGGAGACCCAACAAAGAGTCCATTGCACTGGAAGTTAAGACTACCACTCAATCACTTTGGGTTTTTCATGTCTCTGAAGCATCAGGCAAAGACAGAAGTTATTGTACTGGCTGGAACAATTGATCTTCATTTTCAAGGTATAATAGGACTGCTACTACATAATGGAAGTAAAAACAATGCCTTATGGCATCTCTTCATACTATTTTGTCCTATGGTTAAAATCAATGGAGAAGTACAACAAACCATCCATGCAGGAGTATTAATGGCCCAAAATCTTTCAGGAATGAAGTTTGTGTCACCCCACCAGGCAAAGAACCATTGTGCTTATTGAGCTAAATGGAATATGGAATGGATAGTGGAAGAAAGTAGTTATAAATACCAGCTACAGAAACATGACCAGTTGCAAAAGGAAGGAGTGTAATTCTTATGAGTATTTCTTCCTTATTTTGTTATGAATATACTTGTGTGTGTGTGTGTATGACAAATATCTTTGTTTTTTCCCCACTCTTATTACATATGTTGTATTACATTATTGTATATAAATTATAGGGTATCAAGGATAAGAGTGAATATCACCCAAGAATTTAAGGACTTGCATCCTCTCCTGAAGAAAGGGGTAGTATGTTTTTGGGTATATGCAGTACAGTTGTATCATATTAGGGGAAAATATGAATATATCGTTGGTTTTATTTTGGGATGAAATATGGTTAAAGGACAAATGTGTGGGTGCCAAGTTGACAATGGGTGAATTGTAATGGTAATTTTCATGAGTTTACTTGTCTAGATTTTGGTGTCCAGTTGTTTGATCACACAGCACTAGCCCATTTGCTATAGTGAGGGTATTTTGTAGATGGATTTCCACCTGTAAACAGTTTTTTGCATCTGCAATCAATAAGAGAGATTGTCCTCATCCAGTCATTTGGAGGTTTAAAAAGTTTATCTGAGGATTTTAGAAATCAGAATTTCTTCTCCACTTCTCCAGGGGAACACAGACTTGCCAGACTTGAGAACCACCTTTATTGAAGTTTCCAGCTTGCAAGCCTGTCTTACAGAATTTGGACTTGCCAGCCTCAATGACTGTAATCCAGTTCCTCATAATAAATATTAGATAGATAGATAGATAGGTAAGTAGGTAGATATGATAGATGATAGATACATGATAGATTGCATTATTCAGTGTTCTCCAGAGGAACAGAACCTATGTATAGGTTATATATATATATATATGTATGTGTATAGTGTGTGTGTGTGTGTATATATATATAATTTTGAATAATACAATCTATCATATATCTAGTATCTATCCTATCTATGTATCTGCATATGAATGAATGAATGAATGAATGATGAATGAATCTATCTATATCTATTCATCTATCTAATCATCTCTCCACCTATGTATTTTAAATAATAACAATATATGATTTTGGTAAGAATCAAGTATGGAGCAAATACTTGGAGACCTTTCATGATGGGTAGCTAATGTGTAGAGAAAGAGAAAGTTGTTATCAGTATCTTAGGAGTTGACTCTCTGTAGGAAATTTTTATTTAATTCTCTGGACCATGGTAAATGGAGGGATTGGCAAGGCTTTGATCAAGGAGAAAACAAGTGTCTGTGTACATTTCTAACTCAGTGGAACTTCCTAACACTTCAGAGAGACTATTTGACAGTCTAGATTGAGGTTAATGAGTATTCTTTAACATGTTAAAAGTCCTGGTAAACGTAATTCATTTTCTAAGTAGTTAATGAATGTGCCTATAAGGTAAAGGAACAGCTCTCTTCAAAACAAAATATAGTGTTTCATTTTCTATAACCCTTTTATGGACCTTAGTTTGATTACTAGTCATACTGCTATTTTAAAAATAAGTTAGAAATCAATTTGACTAAACATATTTGCAATGTAATTTTCGCTTTGCTTTTATTTAATTTTATCTATATATATTAATGTGAGAGTGGGACCCTCAAAAAATTATAGGAAAAGAATCAGTGTAAAATGTAAAGACTAATTTCTATGAGGAAAGAGCAACATGTATTTGCTAAAGTAGTAATACAGTAATTTTTTGGATTAATTAGAGAGATTTTCTTTTTAAAAAAGCTTAGCACAAAAATTTGAAAATAATAATTTTATTTTTAAAGTATCTATTGCTTTATAGTTTTCAATACCCATTCATATGACTTTTTAAAAAAAATTTTGGTTTCTATTCCCCAACTATGGACATTTGTTTCATGTTCCAAATGAGGAAATTAGGTTTAGAGAAGTTAAAGATTTGCTCAAGGTCACAGAGCTGGGTCTAGAAACCAGAGCTTCTAAGTATATAGAGTTTCCTTTTTTTCCCGTTTTTCTAGCATGCTTCACTGCTTCTCAATGGAAATTATAACACAGAAAAGTCACATTAATGGGATATTGTCAAACTTAGCAGAAATTAATTAAAGTGCAGAGTATTCTTAATGTAAAATTTGATAGCAAATTGTTTTTCAGCAGCAAGTTGCAGGTAATTTTGCAGCTATCTAAGTGGCTTTTATTTCTGAAATTGTGTTGTACCTACTGCTATTTTCTTGCTCTTTGCATTCTTTGTCACTTTTAATATCTTTAGTGATTTTGAAATATTTGGTACTGGATCATTCTGCTGCAAATATGACCTGTCGTTGCAAAAAATGGACTGATTGAATCTGTCATACTGGTGGGATTTATAGTAAATTCACCACAGCACAAGTAAAACTATTAGAAATTGCATTGGTTTAAATGACTGAATATAAGAGACCTCTGATTTTATCAGCAGGCTGTTTTATATTTTCTCTCCAAATGACCATGGAGATTCTTAAAATTATATCAATTTTAATGTGCATATTTTGCTATGTTGATTTCTTTTTCAGCTCTGTTACAGGGCTTTGGCCTCTAAAATCTTTGTATTGAAATACTTTATGGGAATGATTAATGGTTTTATACTGTAAAATGTTATTCTTTGAAAACAATGAAAATATCTAAAATATTTCATTAAAATTTTATGATACATATTTACAGTAATGTGAATAAACTGCTTTTTAGTATATATCTATTAGGCTACTTTAAATCATTTACTACATTTACTTTAGCTTTCAGAATTCTCCACAGTTGAAATGGGACAAAATTATTAAGTAGGACCTATATCCTGGAGAAAGTTGCAGATGTTAATTATTTGGGAAATAATTCAATGATTTTGTTGCTGTCATTGTTCACAAAGTACTTGAAAGTCCTAGTAAAATAGTTTGAATAATTTTTAGCGCTAAAGTAAAAAAAAAAATTGCAAGTTTAGTTTTTCAATCCTTAATGTATAAGCTGATATTTTCTCAAAATGAAAATATCTCATTATTTTTATATAGATAAAATCTATTTTGCTTTATGTTTATCTCCACTTAATCACCTGTATTTTTAGATATTTCATATTTGATGTAGTTACGTTTCACTGTTTATTTTACTTTGTTAGCCTAACAGTCCAGTTTGATACTGTCCCTATCTGAATACTAAAGCTATAATAAAAAACCATTTTAATAGTCTTGTAAAACAGACCACATAAAACAAGAACATTTATTTTAGTTGAAGACACGTGCTAATTTTTTATTGAGAGATACATTAAACATTGATACATCCAACCTCTGATTGAACCTTCAGACTTGTCACATGTATGAGCTGTTGAAGATTTATTGCACAATATAAAATTAGGCATATACAGTAAACCTGATAGTAAATGACCTTTGCAGATGGGAAACTGCCAAAGAGAATAGTTGCACAATAGAAGGGGATTTGAAAAACACATTTAAAGACATTCAAAGATGAGTGATGGAAACTGAAAAACGTAAAAGAGAAAGAGCCATTCTCCAATGAAATGCATGCACAGAAAATTTACTTTCTAAAATGAATAGATTTTAACACCTCTAATTCATTTATTATTCTACAATTCATATTAAAGAATAGGCATTTAACTCTTAAAAATGCAAACATTCCTGTTCAGTCATGCAGGTTTCACAAAGCACTAATAAAATGCAAGTATTAAATGATCCCTAAAAAGGTGCAAATTAATAGAGTAATAAAGATACACATAAGGATGAATATTATGTGTCAAAAGCAAGGCACCCTGTGTTCTGACAGAAAGTTGATTTCATTGTGAATTGAATTTAGTGTATGCTTTATTCTGTTAGCTGTCCATTTCTGTCTCACTCATACTTAAGTTGATTGTCTATCAGCATCAACTTTCTTTTGTGGACAATTACAAATGTGCTTGCTGCAGCAAAAATTTACTGACAGAATGCCCTCGTGATTCTTTAATTGGAAATTTTAGAAATTAGAAAAATATTTTAATCTTTAACATTACTTGTTCAAAATATTTAAACACAAAAACTTTTATCAGGCTCCCAAAAGGATATATAAACTTTCTTTAAGGTAACTGCATTAATTCTTTATAAATGAGGGTAAGTCTATTTAAAAAAAAAAAAAACCACTTTAAACTCATAACTATCAGTAAAGACTGATAATAATGAGTCTGTCAAGAAATGAATAAATTTTTCTCATTATGGTAGAATAAAATCCATATTTGTAAAGTCTATTTTCTACAGTCAAATAAAAAGGTTGCCCCAGGTTTTAGTATAATTTTTGAACTTATATTTTCTTGATTTTTGTGTAATTTTATCAATTTTATGAAATCTTTTACTTTTCCTATGTAAAAGAGATAGAACACTCAGAAAGACATGTTAAGATTCCTTTACTTTATAAAAAAGTAAACATTTACTTTTCTTTCTTCAGATAAAACCTCTAAAATCAGCCACTTTTCTACAGTTAGTAAAATTAACAAAGATTTCTGATATTAAATTTACATTCCTGGGACACATGATAAAAGTGAAGAAATGGATATTCCAGAATTCTAGATACCAGATAGAATCATGCACTTCTAAATCCTCAGAGTAAACATCAAATCTGAAATAATAATGTTCTGTCTTAAAGGGGTTGCATTGGAGGTAGGGAAATTCTTCTGAAGCAAATATGCTCTTGCCATGAAGCCCCGTTAAAGAGATGATGCTGTTTAGCTGTGGAACTGAATATCATAGCTGTGGAACTGAGTATCAAAGAGTTTCTTATTTTCTTAGGTCAGAGATTGACACACAAAAAAATAGGAAGACCAGAGCTCACCACTGAACTACATTTCTAACACAGCATGGCCCTTTCTTGTTGTCTGCTCTGTTTCCTGTTCGTATTCACATCTGGAATTTTGTATAGCTACTCCCCATTTCTTATTTTTTATTCATTACTTTTCACTTTTCATTCTTCCTTCTTTTTTATTGAGTCTCTATTATGTCAGGGATTATTAGATGGAAAAAATAACCACCTACCATCTTTTACACAAATCACAGTTCAGAGGCAAATCTATGTAATCCTGGAATAAAGATCTCAAACGAAGAAAACACTTTTCTTACCCGAATTTAGTCTCCTTATTCCTCTACGTCACAGCATTGAAATCTGTCATTTTCAGGCACCTTGCAAACTCCTTTGGACTTTTAATGGCAATAGACTCTGAAATATATGGGCATAGAGTTTTATGCATGAATGAAAACTGGTAAAAGACTTACTATCAAATCACAATGCTACCTCCCTCTTCTCTTTTATCTTCCTGGTGGCTTCACTGATGGTAAGTCTAATAATTATCTAACCATTCCCTTTCTATGCAGCCTGGAATATTTGCCTGAGACCAGTGTAAACATACTATCAAGAGTTGTGATACCACTAAGGTGGCCAAAATCAAGTTAACTTTAGGAAGGCATTTAATCTGAATTCTGCCACAGCCAGTATTTACTAAGTGGATAAATTATGGAGATTGGAATTTTAAATTCTTTTTTAAAAATTTTAACTTACATTAGTTTTCAGTATTGAGCTAACATGTTTCAAAAATACAACTAGGCCTATAGAATCCAGTATTTTGATTCAACAAAGTATATATTTTTAGAAAATAAATAAAGCTGTTGTCTTTGCAGTCTTTTAGCAGATAGTAGTAAGTTAGGAATTTCTCAATTGCTAACTTATGGCAATTTTCAAGTATTACAAAATTTTAACATTCTCTTTTCTTTCTACACTTTCTTTTCAGTGAGGTCACCATTAACGTTTCCATTTGCAATTCATATATTTAACAAATATTTATTGAACAACTACTCTGCACTAGGTATTTATTATGTTGACTTTGAGAACATATTACTGAACAAGATGAAGTTCTTGTCTTCAAGGAATTTACAGGCCACTGGGACAAACAGACAAGGACACTGATGTATTTAAATGCTGAAGTGGAAGTAATTACTGTGGGAGCATATGAAAATTATATTTTCAGATTCTGTTCTTCTGCCTCCATCACGGTATAATTTTTTTTTTTGCCTTTCTTACTTTTACCAGTCCTGTCCAATTTATGAGATTCTTTCCCTTCTTTTCCACTGCATACTTTTGCATCTTTTTCTTTTTCCAGGAGGTACCAAAGATTGAACCCAGGACCTTGTACATGGGAAGCAGGTGCTCAACCACTTGAGCTACATCTGCTCCCATATTTTTGTATCTTCACTATAATTATTTCAAAGTACCTGCACAATAATTAAACAGCAGTGCCATCTCTATGTCTGCTTCTATTGAGATAATCCTCCCTTGAACATTGGTCACATTTCCTTACTTCTTTGTGTGCATTTACTTTTTTATCATATATTTGACATTTGTTTTAACAACAGTAGAAATTAAGTAAATATCGTCAGGCTGCTAGAGTGGGGACTTTTGATAATCGATCTGAGTCTGAACACTCTTACAGTTTTAGTTTGACTGAATTAATTACTGGCTTTGTAAAGCAGGATTCTTTACAAAGCAGAATTAAAAATTTTCTTCATCAGTATTTTGGACCTGGACTCTGATAAGATTTCTGAGATCTCTTTAAACATGAAAGGTAAATCGCCAGTTTACTGAATCATTAAAGGAAGATCTCTCTCACTCTTTTCCTTCCTTTCTTCTTCCCTCCTAACCTCCCTCCCTTCCTCTCTCTCTCTTTCTCTCTTCTTGGTACCTGATTGCCAGCATTTTGGCTCACAACACAGCATGTTGACTTTCTGCAATCCACATGATTGCGCTCTGCCTCTCTGTTTCTGTTTGTGTCATTCTTCATGATTCCCGATTTTGGGAATCATGCAACTGGATTGGATTTTGTGAAGGTCTAGAATGTCTCAGAGTACTTCCTTTAGCTCTCCTGCCCCTCACCAGACTTGAGAGCTGAAAACAGAGTGCTTCTTCTTCCCTCCTCCTTTCAGTATTTTAACAGCATTGCTCCACTGATTGCTTCTAATTAGACATCTGTTACCTTTATTTTAATCCCTGTATGTAATGTTTTTTTTTTTTTCTAGTTGTATTTAAGATTTACTATTTGTCATTGGCTTTGGGTATTTAGATCATAATGTGTCTTGGTGTAGTTTTGTACTTCATTGATTCTCTTGGACTTGTGAGTTTATACATTTCATCAAATTTTTAAGAAGAATTGGCCATTCTTTCTTTAAATATTTTTTCTGTTCCTTCTCCCCTCTGGGGACTCCAGTTACACTTATTTTGGGCCATTTAAAATTGACTTTCAGCTCACTGGTACCCTATTTACTTTTTAAAAATTATCTTTTCTTTCTGTGTTTCATTTTGATAGACTCTATTTTAGGTCTTCAAGTAAAATAAACTCACTAATATTTTCTTCTGCAATATCTAATATGTCATTAATGCTATCCAGGCCATTTTTCATTACTCACATTGTAGTTCCCATCTCACTTTATATCTCCATGTCTCTACTTAACTTTTTTAAACATATGGAATAGTTCTAAAAGTAGTTTTAATGACTTTGTTAATTCTAACATCTGTTCCAGCTGTGGGTCCATTTATATTTTCCTGCTTCATTGCATGCTTATAACTTTGGGTTGGCAGCCAGACATTGTGAATTTTACCTTGCCAAGCACTGGATAGTTTTGAATTCCTGTACATACGTGTTCCTGAGATTTGTTCTGGGTTGTAGCTGAGTTGCTATTGATCTTTTCAGGTCTTGCTTTTAAAATGCCTTTAAAATTTGTTAAGTGGGACTGGAGAAGTGCTTACTTGATGGCTAATCATTCCCCACAACTGAGACAAGACCCTTTGAGTACTCTCCTCAATGCTTAATAAATCAAGAAGGTTAGCAAGCTGGCTGGTGGGAAAAGGTATTGTTTTTGGCCCTGTGTGAGCAGAGAACACTAATTATTTTGGGTGGTTCTTCCTCAGCCTTCACACACATGCATTGATCAGTTCTCAGCTGAATACTGTTGGGGGAGCCAGATCTCCAATCAAGAGCTCCAGAATTCCCTCTGTGCAGCTTTCTTCTTTCGGCACTCAATCCTTCGTGCTATAAATAACACGGTCTCCCTGGACTCTCAGGCTCCTCTCCTCCGTTTGGGAATCTGGCAGGCTTCTGAGCCATGTCCTTGAAACTCTCTCAAGGATGTAAACTGGGAAATTGGAAGGTTCACCAAGTTTATTTGCTGTCTCTCAGGGATCACTCTTCTCCATTGCCTGATATCCACTATATTAAAAACTTGTTTTATAAAATTAATCCATTTTGTAATTGTTTCAGACCAGGGAAAATCTGGTTCCTTTTTTCACCATCTTACCTGGAAGCACAACCCTTGGTATAATGCTCCTGAGCACTTGGTTAAACCCATGGGAAGGAGTTGTGTGTGGTATAGAATTGCTCTGAGCCAGAGGCTCCTCAGGATACTAATCCCTCGCATGAAATCACACTCAGTTGTTAAATGTTGAGTAAAGTTTTGTTCTTTGCTTCTTTCCTCTCTGTGGTGGATTCCATTTCTTCCTGCCATTCTATGGTCTCTTTTCTCCTATGAAGGCCTAAGCACTTTCTTGAGTTTAGTTCATTTTGTTTCTTTGTATCTTTGGTTCTTTCATGTATGACCAACCAACCAACCAACAAAAAACCCCCAAACAAAATGAGCTTATAATTTTATAGCTTTTCTGACTAACTTGGGTAACAGTGAAAGAAATATTCTTGTGAAACTTTTTACAATTTATCTAAAAGAGTAGTTGTTTCATGTAACCTTTTGCAGCACATTCTTTAATAATTCTTTTGGTGAGGGTCAAATGATGGTAAACTCTCATTACCTGTAAAGGTTTATCAATGTCTCTGATTTGCCCTTGATCTTGAAATAATATTTTGGCAGGGTATAAAATTTAATGTTGAAAGTAATTTTTCCTCATTTCTTTGAATTTATTATTCAATTGCATTCTGACATTTCTTGCTACAAAGAATTCTAGTCTGAATGAAATAATATTCCTTTGAAAGTGTACTTTCTTTTTTTTTCTGGTCTCTTGAGATTGTGTCTTTAAAAACAAAAGTCTAAGGATTATCTATGGTATATCTAAATTTGTACATGTTTTAATTTGTCCAAATTGGCATTTGGAGTATATTTGTAATCTGTGGATTTAATTATCTCTTTGATACTGAGATGTCTTCAGCAGGTATCACTTCAAATATTCTCCATTTTCCACTTTTTAAAAAATTCTTTTCTTTTATACTGAAACTTCTATTTTACATAAACATGAATTTTTTTTGTATTCTTTGAATTTATTTTTTTAAATTCTATTTATTTATTTATTTATTTATTACATTCAGAAAATATGAGGTCCCCATATACCCCCTACCCCTATGGTCCTGGGTAAATTCTTCAGTGTCATTTTCCATTTTCCAGTTCAAAATTTGCTTTTAGTGTTACATTTTTTTTCATGTCTATGATAATTTTTTATTTAAATGATTTCTAATTATTTTTCATAACCACCTGATAGAAGGCTTTCTTTCATAATTTCTTGTTTTTTAGTAGATGTTTTGACCTCATTTTTCTCTCTGATGAACTTGAACATTTCTTTTAATTACATTTTCAGATTATTTCACAACTAACTTAATATGGAATGAATCTATGTTCCACTTCATGATTTTATTGGTTATTTTACTTAGCATTAGATTTTTCACTTACTTAAGACTTTTGATATTCAGGTTCATTTGTACTGAACTTTACTTTTTGTTCCCCTCTCTGCCCCATTTCCTCTATATTTCTCTCTGTGTCCACTGGTTTTGAGTTCTGACAATTTTCTCTCATGGCCTCCAGTCCAGAAGGATTTTCTTTAGAATTATCACCCAATGTTAATATGATTGAGTGAAGAGGCAGGTCAGTCCAACAGCTAACTAATCACTTGCTTTGGCTCTGGATTGTTGGGCCATGTCTGTGTCTTCCACCCTTGCTGTACTGTAGCTCCAGGATTCTTTTCACAAAGATTTTCCTTTAGACTTCTTCATGAGCTGAGAGAACTTCTCTGTTGCCTTGACCTTCCAGAAGTGAGACTTTCTAGGTTCCTTATCTCCCATACATATATTTAATCACCATTCACCATGACTTCCCTTTTTTAATATTGATTATTGATGTTGATATGAATATTGATAAGATCATCACAAATAACATAAACAAAATAATGCTTTAATCAGTTATTTTTTAGTTGTTCTATTCTCTAATTTCATGTCATTGGTATTTCTATGAAGAATTTTTTGGCATGAGGCAATACTCACTAATATTTTAAAAATAAATTTGGCTCTAATCTTTTTAAAAGTTGAATTTTCTGGTTAATATATTTTAATTGGTTGACTCTTCATTTGGCTTTTCTCTGGATTTAGAGCAGTACTGTTGAAAAGAAATATAATGTGTGACATTGGCAGTGAGCCAAAAATATAACTTTAAATTTTGTAGTAGCCACCTCTAAAAACAGTGAAAAGTAACTGGGGGAAATCTTAATAATATTTTATTTAACCCAATATGTCAAAAATATTAAAATTTCAATATGATCAATATAAAAATGTTAACGAGATATTTTACACTTCTTTTTTTCATACTTAGGCTTTGAAATCCAGTGTATATTTTATACTTAACAGAATATCTCCATTCCTATTAGTCACATTTTGTATGTTCAGGAGCACATGTGGCTAATGGCTGCTATAAGGTATGGCACAGATCCAGACAATAAGTTTTGAAAGGAAAAAGACTCTCTCTACAGATGCTGAGGTAATGGTTAAGTTCAAAGCCAATCCTGTTAAATGGGAGATGTTTAAAAAGTCCCAATTAAAATGTATAAATATTTCTAATCAATTAGTTAAATAGCTAATGCCTTTTTTTGGTTTCCACTTGAGCATCTTTCTCTAGCAAATATTTTTAATGTGTGATAGCTCATAAATAATTTGTCTCTTCATAATTCTTTCGAATATGTTCCCAGATTTAGATGCTGCAAAAATCATAGACATCCTTGGTTTCATTTCAGCACAGTTCAGAATATAAATTTGTTCATCAAGATATTCTTTTTATGAAAAGACCTATGGGTCAAGATATTCTAAGATAAAATTTTATAATTACAAATTTCAACCTTGTGCTTTGTTTTAGATCCCTTTGCAAGCTTTGGTATCAATATGGCAATTTGCTAAAAGTGTTTAATACTGAAATTTGTTGCCACCCTATCCATAGAATACTTTTACAAATTCCAATTCTATTTCTTCTCTAGAGTTTTAATTTAGTGTATGTGTGGGTGAGCATAAAATACATATTTTGTTAAAATGCTGTTCTTCAGTACAATTTTTGTAGGTTTATCTATGAAAAAGCTAATATTTCTATCTTCAGTATTGACCTGATGGTTTTGTGCTTTCTTCCTGAATTGGCTTGCAGGGCCCAGCATTAAATATTTCTCTTATCAAGGCTGGAGTCCTGGTGTTTAGTCAATCCTAGTTGTTGATTTTTGAGCTTACTCTCTTTTATTAGTGAGCATTCTGAATGCCCATTTTGAAAGAGAACTGATAGTTAAATGAGCCTTGTTCCAGGTTAACTGGGGGTTATTGATAAGCTATTAATAATCAATTAAATGTATAAATTGTAGAAATTACTATGTTGCTTATTCCTAAAATAATTGCACAAAGTTAAAATATGTTTGCCCAATACACAAAATAATGACAATTATTACACACCTATTTGTTTTCATAGAGAACTACCAAGTCCTATCAATATTTCATTAATAAATAATGTATTTATTGGGCATTCCAATTTTTTTTGTTTTGTTCTAGGTATATTTTCTCTCTTACTCAATACAGAACCAAATCATTTATAACCAGAAATGAAAAGGTGAATCTGTTATTCTTTGCAAATCCGTACTAAGCTATGGAATACTGTAAAAATGAAAATAAATGCAAGAAGTTTGGCATAATTATTGGTATTTTAAATACTAGAAATTAACTGGCAGGTAATTTAGTTGGTTTTCCTGAGCTAAATTTCAGATACTATGATTTTGAAATTTTCCATCAGGATGTTTACATTTTATAGGAAGGTTTCCATTGATGTGTTTCTGTTTAAAGATAAAATAACTTTTAGTCTTCATTTAAATGAACATAAATTGTGAAATACAGAAAGTTTCATGGAGTAAATGCTTTTTACTAATAGAAACACTTTGGCAAGTGGGTTTCAAACTGAAAGAAATTCTTCTCTCATCAAATATGTGGTTTAACCTTAAACTTTTACCAGTAGAGTGCATCAAGGATAGAAGAAGACTTTCTCAATTGCATGTGGGGTAAACAATAGGATTCTTGAAGATTACACACATTGGAGAAATGCTATAACTTTTTATGCCCTAGTACTGATGAAATCTTTCTCTGCTCTGTTAATAAGGACAATATTATTCAGATTTACTGTAATAAAGTTAATGAAATTATGAACTTTATATTTTTAATATTTTATATTTTAATAAGCAGTTATAAAATTATTGATAGACTTGTTTCATTTATCCTAATATAGCTATATAGTATGTCATTATACAAATAGAAATGCCCATTTTGTCAGAGATTATCATAAAGAAAAAGGATTGAATGGTATACAAAAAAAAAATCATCCCTATTGATGGACAGAGAACCAAATATAGAATAAGTCCTAGCTTGGAACAAACAGACATTTCTTTTAGTGACATTTATTAAGTTATTTGAACAATATTTATGGAAGAAAAATTGAAACTAGCTCTTTTTCTACAAGGGTGCACTCTATATTATTTGTGTTTTATGTAAACTAACCTTTAACTTCCCTGCTTGCTAAAACTGTATGACTTTATTCTTTAGGATATATTCTACTGTTTACTACAGGTTTTTTTTTTTTCCTTTATAAAGTCCTGAGCCCTTACAGCTAAAAGGATTTTTTAAGTTAAAAATAGTTCTTTGAACTGATTGGACCAGTTGGCAATTACATACAGATTCTGATGTCCATGACAAAAGGCATCCTTTTTAGAATGGTGCCGTTACAGAACTATTCCTGTGGAGCGTCTCCATACATTTACAAGACAAACTCTGTAGGTAAAAATAAAAGTGGACTTTACCCTAAGTTATATTGTACATGAAAGTGAGGAGGATAAACTGCGTGGAGTGGGTCTATTTTATTTTACTGAAGTTTACTGATTTTTATTAATATTTCTAGTAGCTTCCTATTTTTCCTGTTTGTTTCCTTGTTTTGTAGTCATAATTCATAGACCAGAATCACCAAACCTCCCAAGTGGTTCTCATGCCTGTTGATTTGGGCAGTCTGTTTTACTGAGTATATGGTATAGTCTCTCAACAAGGGTGAATTTTTTGGTAGTTTGTTCAATTGTTTTTATTGCCCTACTCTCTCAGTATTCCACTCCCCCCGCCCCCAGCATTGGTAGTCACTTTTTTTGTCTTTATTTATTTATTTTTAATATTACATTAAAAAATATGAGGTCCCATATACACCCCTATCCCCCTCACCCCACTCCTCCCATAACAACAACCTCCTCCATCATTTTGGGATATTCATTGCACTTTGTGAATACATCTCTGAGCACTGCTGCACCACATGGTCAATGGTCCACATTATAGTTTACACTCTCCCCCAGTCCACCCAGTGGGCTGGCCTTTCATCCTTTGTGTCATTGCTTCTAGCTGTTGTGATTTTCTCTTACCTCTTGACATGCAGATATTTTCTCAGTTGTACTTTGCCTGTTACCAAATCTTTTGGTCATATCTGCCAAAATTTTTACTGTCCTGGTAACATTCACAAAGTGAATCCCCTGAATATCTTCCCAGGCTTCTCATAACATACTATTTTCTGCACTGCATAGTTTCCTGTGGACATTTCTTATTTTGTAGAATTGCTTCATTGTCAAAATATCCCAGTCATTTCAAAAGTGCCCTTATACCAATGGGCACTTACATTTCCCTGATTGTTTATGTTCAAACCCAATAGTAGATACAAACCAGAAAACATAACTTTCAACAAAATCTATTGATTACTTGAATGATAAGTAGGACTCAAAAGTTTTTGTTTTTTTGTGTTTTTTTAAAATAATTTTTATTTTTTTATTTTTAAAGGAGATTTAGATTACATAAATGTTACATCAAAAATATAGGGGATTCTCCCTTCCTCTCCCACACATTCCCCCATTAAACATCTTTCATTAGTGTGGTACATTTGTTACAATTGATGAACACATATTGAAGCATTGCTACTAACCATGGTCTATAGAATACATTATGATTTACACCTTGCACCACACAATTTTATAGGTTTTGACAAAATGTATAATGACTGGTATCCATCATTGTAATATCATACAGAGTGATTCCAATGTCTCAAAAGTGTCCCATGTGACACCTGTTTTTCCCTCTCCTTCACCTCCAAACCTCTGGTGACCACTGTCTTAATACCAATCTTACAAGTTCTTCCATTACTAGAACAATATCTACTTTAGCCCATATTTGCATTCCCCCCTTATGTGTGTGTGTTCCTGTATTTTGAAAATTTAGGGATGGTGATGCCCAATTCTGCTTATGATTAAGAGGGGGCTTAGATCTCATGGGGCAGGTGGATGGAACGGTCTTAATTGCAGTTGAAGATACTCTGCTTCTTGGGTTGGATGTTGTCCATCATTATCCTTTTGTTAGTTGTCCGGGGTGAGTCTCATGAACTGGAAAAGAAAGTATTGGTTGCAACTCTGTTGAGATTCAAGGTTCACCTGGCATCTGAACAGCAAGAAGATTTAAGTCTCTGGGACATATATTTAACAGATATAGTGCTAATTATAGTGCAAATAAATAGAATAGAAGAACCATGTGTAGGAAAATAATAAATGAGTCTAACTCTGATACACTGGGGGAGATGGACCCACTGATGGGGTGCCGATTTCCTGGGGTTGTCTGCCCTACTTATAGTGTACAGATTTCTCTAGCACCCTCAGGAGCACCCCTATTTGAGGCACTGTTTACTGTGGCAGACAGTGAGATCCTCCTGAGATGTTCATAAGTGTACCCTCTGGAATTACCTCCTAATTCCCTTTGAAATCTTGTAGCCATAAAAACTCATTTGCATATAAAATTTCCCCCTTTTGATCTAGGGCTTTCTCCAAATATATTGTTACTTGGAGCCTGGTATTATTCCCTATGTTCCAAGGAGGTTTGTCCCTGGGAGCCATGTCCCATGTTTTGGGGAAGGCAGTGAATTTACATGCTAAGTTTGGCTTAGAGAGAGGCCAAATTTGAGCAACAAGGAGGTCCTTAGGAGGTAACTATTAGACAGATATGACTCACAGGTTTTTAAATTGCAAAGACATTTATTGCTTGAAATTTATCTTTCTTTTTTGTTCTTCATGGAGTTTTAAAGTTTCCTTTTAAATAATATGTTTTCATTTATTTTATCTAACTTGATTATACAAAAATGGTAAGAAAGATGAACTATTCTAGTAACATTTGCTTTGGATCCAACAGAAAAAATACCTGTTATAAAAACTCACTGATAAAAGAAACTGTACTCAATCATTAAGTACTGTGAGATAATACATAGTTTTAAATTTAGTAAAATAAAATAAGTTAAAATGTTTCATGAATTGTTATACAAAAGTTAATTATTTTTATATTAGTTATTTTTATACCTTCTTAATGGCTTATAATAGTATCTTCATTGTGAAGATGAATGAGTGAAATTAAGTCATTTTTCATTTATGCAAGCATAATGCTTTAAAGTTCAACCTGGCCAAGGGTTAATATTAAAATTCATCATCACCAAACATTCTTATATTTCTCTAGTTAATTCTTGCCACAAAGATGTCTTTGTACTTGACAAAGAATGGGATCTGAAGTCAGTTTGTTTGAATGAGAAAACAAAAAAATTCTAGAAAAGTAGGAGTGACAGCAATATCAATAGCTAAGAAAAAATCAGTAACTAAAAACACTTGAATATAGCACAGAAACTTTTCTTATTGTGGAATGAAAAAAAGAGCCGTAACATATTTGATGACAAACTTACAAAGATATTTATCTTTTGATTGTTTTGCCAAAACCAATATACAATATTTCCCCTTGGGAATTAACATAGTTGTTTGGAGGACCTAGCTCTCCTACATGCATGCTCTGTTAATTTGATAACCAGGTCTCTGCAAAATAGGGCTCTGAGAAGCCCAATCTTATTGAGAGTCTCCCAAAGCTTTAATTACACATTGGTTTTCATCTGATAGGGCTGTCACATAAGCATCAAGATAACTTGATACTTTTGAGTATGGCAACTCAGAACAGTCTGCCATGTCTCCAGGAGGAACTTCTTGAAATGGCAGTCAAAGCAGTACAGTGTCAAATAGTTGTGCTTTGCATCTTTGTTTCACTTTTTTTGTTTTTCTTCCCCAAACTCATTGCCTTTGGTTTACTTTTCTCAAATAAAGGATCAGCATTTTCATCCTTATCTCAAACTCTTCTTTCAAATGGACCTGTGCTAAGAGTGTCCTGTTGAGTTGAAGATTGCCATACAGAAATTCACAAAATAGAATTTTCTTTCTCAAAGTGTTTTACTGGACCAACTTCTCACTGCCTTTGTGTGTTGCAATATGATCACTTCCTCAGATACACAACTAAAAAGCCACAAAAAGCCAGTGCTATGGAAGGTAAGAAACAACTGGTACAATTTTGATCAGTATTTTTCCTCAATAAATTTCATATGAGAAAGAAAAATTGA
Source organism: Dasypus novemcinctus (assembly GCF_030445035.2). Taxonomy (NCBI): domain Eukaryota; kingdom Metazoa; phylum Chordata; class Mammalia; order Cingulata; family Dasypodidae; genus Dasypus; species Dasypus novemcinctus. Next base: position 39,980,514 of record NC_080686.1, read on the forward strand.
TTTTGTTTTCAAGCTACAAATTTTGCAGAGAGGAAACTCTTCACTGAGCAAGGTTTTAGGAGGGGAAATATTTTCCTTGGTGTTCACCACAAAATCCTCCAGAGTCCATCACCTTTCTTAGCTCAAAGAAGAAACAAAATAAAAATGTGATGAATAAAAGAATGAGATCTCAACATTATCAACTGGAAATTTACCAATGATTCCTATCTTGGTTTCTCATGTGATGGGTGTCCACTATGCTTTAAGGTACATTTTGCTATTAAATAAATTAATTTTTCACACTTGAAGGAATCCATTTTAAATAGGATACTTTTTTTTTTACTTTAGCATTCAAAATAATGTCTTGTAAAATCTTACATTTCCAATAAATGTCTTCATATATTATTTAATTTTTACTCAAAAATAATCTTTTGGTCTATCTAGATACTTAAAAGATTGTTGATTCTTTTAACTCAAGTTATTGGTCAATACTCTGAAATAAATCATTAAAACTTGTTGCTTGATCAATTCAACTCATTGACTTAAAATGGTCTATTGTCTTGCTAGGCAGACACAGCCAGTTTTATTTTCCTCTTTCCCTACATTTTTAAGTAGAATATTGCTTTCCTTAGCATTTTCTAACAGTGCTAAATGAATTCCTCAGAAAAAGGTGCTATGTAAATTTAAAGTATTTTTACTGTTACAGATGGCTTCTCTCTGACAGGCATCTATGTTTGAATACTCAGAAATATTCATCAAGTGCAGAATTTGTTTTTACTTATTTCCCAGCAAATTCAAATTTCTCTTTTCCTGCAGATGTCTAGCTTAAAATCAGGGAAATGAAGAACTTCTTTGGAAATTCTATCCCTGTTTGAAAGTAATGCTTTTGAAGTCTTTCCCAGAGGGAATATCAGGAATATAGATTTCTTGCATAACTTTTTATAGCCAAAAGCTCTGTAGATTTACCTAGGCATCGAAGCCCTGAATAAGTATGTTGTGCAAATAAAATATTTACTTAAATGCTTTCTTAGAAACAGGCCTTTTCCTGTTGAATTGGGGAAAGCCGTTTTGTGTTTTATTTGGAGCAATATAAAACACTTTGAAGATTTTCATCTGTAACTGATTTTATTAAAAACCCAAATTAAATGTACTTATAGAGTTAAAATATATTCTATATTCTAATAATAACAATTATCTTAACAATAAAATCAGTATTTTGTTGTTACAAAGTATATTTATTGTGCATGTCTTACCTAACTAGCAGTGCTAATCAGAATTTGTGAAAGATAAGTTCACAATAATAATTTAAATACATAAAAGAGATATAACTATCTATTATTGTGCTTTGAGGTCTGGTCCATGTGTATCGCAAAGCCATTTGTTAAAGGTATAGCATTTATCTGATTGTAATGTAAGTTTGTTGGTTATATATTCATATTTGTGAATTGTAATTCTCTTGAGGGAGATAATTGTATTTTATTCATAAATCTACACCAGTAACTTGCATAATACCTATGTGTCCACAGAATTTTTAGTTGAATGAATGAATGAACAAAAATGCAGAAATTAAAATATATTACTATACATTAGGGATAGTTTTACTTGCTCTGCTTTGGAAATCTTTTACATGTGGTGTTTAAGGAATGTAATCCTTTTCCACATTAGCTGGTTTACTGATATGCTCACAGATGGGGATTATTTTATACCTGTGATAATATTTTAATATTCTGTGTAGGGACATAGAAGACTGAAAATTGTTTCCTGGGGTCCAACCTTTGAGCCATGTGAGCTTTTCCATATGTTGTTGCTCACAGAGGTCTCTTGGGTGTGTGAGGTTGGGTCTCCAGTCCATGTCCATTACCAACACTAATTGAAAGATGATCATAGTTCTCTTACTATCTATTACTAAATATTGTAAATGTTATCCCTAGCCGTGCCCATATCTATTTAAATTCTTCTATCTTCTTTCCCTCGCTCTTGGGGATAATGATATATTTATATTTATTTTTTTTGTGTGTAAAGTAGAATATTTTTATTAATCATCAATTTTTTCAAGTTCTTAATTATGCCATTCTGCTACTAGCCTTTCTAGATTCTGTGAAATGATCCCTGTGAGTTTCAAATTGCCTAGGAGTGAGACTCATGAAAGGCACAAGCAACTTTATTAAAAATGATATATTTTATAAGCATTTCCCTAAGCAATTGTTTTTAAAAATTTTATTGCGGTAAAAAATATATAACATTTGCAACTTTATCATTTTATTAAAAATGATATATTTTATAAATATTTCCCTAAGCAATTATTTTTAAAAATTTTATTGTGGTAAAAAATATATAACGTTTGCAACTTCACCATTCATTGGCATTAATTACATTCACATTATTGTGCAGCCACCACCATTATCTATGTCCAAAAATTTTTCTTCACTACACACAGAAACTCTGTACCTATTAAGCAATAACTTCCCATCCCACCCTCCTTGCAGCCCATGGTAACTTCTAATCTATTCTCATTCTTATGAATCAATTTGAGGTACTTTTATATGTGGAATCATACAATAATATCTGTTCTTTTGTGTCTTGCTTGCAATATAACGTTTTCAAGGTTCATCCGTGTTGTAGCATGCATCAGAATTTCATTCCTCTTTGTGGTTGAATAATATTCCCTAAACAATTATTTTTGAAGAACATGTTTTAATTCTCCAAGAAATGAAACAACCTAAATATAATCTCTTATTCACTAATATAAAGTTTGTAATAATTTTACTATCCTCTAGGCACAGAAACTATTTATAGGCCATATACTTTACCTGCTTTCGACAGATTTACATTGGCATTTGGCATCCCCTTAGTTACAAATTTCTGAGTTTCTTTATTCAACAAATATTTATTAGGTACCTGTGATGTCCTATGTCCTGTTTTAAGTAGGTATAGAAGTAGATTAAAACAAGTTGCCCTTCCAGAATTTATATTCTCAAGGAGGGAAACTAACAATAAATAAGATGAATAAATAATATGCATTTAACTTATTTCCATAACATAAATTACTAAGTAAAAGGAATACAATTTTTAATTCCTGGGACATCCTCAGCCTCTCTCTAGCTTTGGTTACATGTTTCTCTTGTCCTGCACCTCAGCAACTATTAGCAATATTTTTTTCTCCCTTTTTGAGAAAATGTCTTCTCCAAAAAAAGTTGTATATGGCTCATTGAAAATTATGTACATTTTGGTTGAGAAGTGTTCTTTCTGAAAACAGGAACCAATTGTCATTTAATGGTTAAGTGTTGTTTAAACTAGAGAAGACTGTGGTATAAATACCACTTTAATAACACTTCAGTGATAATGTCCCAAGAATTTTGGACAGCACTGGAGCCTGGGTCCACATAAGGTAACGTAGGATGGCTGATCATGGTGGAGTCATCATATGATGCTATCCATGCTCTGTGTGTCCAGGTTCCTCCTGGGAATGCCTTGGAGCATGTTTTAGAAATGAGAATCTCAATATGCCTAAGCCTTGACGCTAGCTCTTAGAGTACTATAGGCAAAGAGCTTTTAAACGTACTGATTATCACCTAGAGAGTGGTAAAGGGAGATAGAATATGCAGTGGGAATTAGGATGAGAAAGAGGTCATGGCTTACCTGATGTGGGTCCACAGATACCAGTCCTAGGATCTTGCAATAGGGAGGGCACAATCTAATATCCTGGTAGACATCTGCTCTAAACTGCTGAGAAAAACTAATGGTAATTTAAAGCTTTTTTTTTTCTTTTAGTCCAAAGAGGAGGATTTAATAGAGGTTTGGTGCTTAATTTCATTGTATCTAATTGCTATAATAATCAATAGAGTATGTATGGTTTTTACCTTGGATAAGGACACTGAGATTCATAGGGACTTAAATATTTTTTTAATCATTAGTAATTCATAGAGTTGAGACTAGAATGTTTCATCTTTATTGTTTTCCAAAGTTTAGAAAACTGGACATTATTTTTCTTTAACACACATTTCTTATTTTTCATCAGTTCTTGAAACTTAGTGTTTCCCAAAGTGTCTCGCACTGAAAAACTAGTCCAGAGGAAATTTGAAAGTTGTTTTTCTAAGAAAAGGCAATTAAAGTAAAATATTTGGTTAAAAAAGACTTAGATAAAGTTAAATAGTTAAAAAAAAACAACAACAAGAAACAACTAGAGTACTGCTCAGAGCATTTAGTATATGTTCATTGGGAATCACCAAGAAAAAAAGGAATAGCATGTCACTTATAACGAATCCCAAACTTGTATGACTATAACCCCCTTTTATTTTTTTGGTGCAATATTCCAGAATTTGTATACTAAGTATAATGTTCAGAATGCTCTTTGTAATCTATTTGCCTAGAAAATGACAGTCAATCATGAGCTATTTAGATGACTAAATGAATTCAAGACTAACTCATTCATTTCCACTTAAGTATTTCTTACTATTTAAACTTATTATGATCCCAAATTCACTGAAATTTTAGAGTAACAACAAACAAATACAATTATAACCTCATATAAGATCAACAAGCTTCGATTAGGTGTGACAGCAAACTCTAATATTGCTAAATAACCAAACATTATGATTAAAAGCACAATTAAAACAGGCATTCTACTACATTGCTAACTACTGATGGATATTGACCTTAAGATTGATATTATCTATGTTAAACACTAGTGTGTATACCATTCAGCTTAAATGCTTAATAATATGAAATGAGAACTCTGCCCTT